>NC_047109.1:6564128-6761628 GCF_902500255.1 Thalassophryne amazonica | reverse complement strand
ACACAGCTGTGCCATGAGATCTCCTCTCCCCCACCGAGTCTTGGTGATTAAATTATACCATCAGCCACAAAGAAATAAAATCAAATGTTAAAATTAGTCTGTTTTGTTTTTGTGTTGAGCAGACGATAACACTCACTGTAACGTCCAAAGTCAACCCGAACTACACTATCCACAATGCTCCCTGCATTGACCGGCCAATCATGTTTAGCGCTTAATGATGACATCATCAGCAATCGACAGGCAGCCAGTCTGCTACAAACACACAACAGATGGACTAAAATGTTTGATTTTAGGGTTTACAAATGTTTTTGACCATTAAATTGTTATTTATTCGGACTTCCTATTGGCCGTTCATTCACGCCCCCTGGCGTGGGTCCGTGTACTTCACTTTCCCAACAAATTTCTCAGGATGATTTAGCCTCATTTATTCAGATAATCATGTCGTTCATTTTTATTCAACCACTGCTTTTGTTTCTGTGCTTTTCAAAGTGAAACACCAATAAATTTCTGATAATCACAATATATTTATTATGTTTTTTCTCATTATATTCTCTTACCCTCAGGTTAAACTTATACACAAGTGACGATTAAATCTGTATTAAACCTTTAATACAGATACAGTTATTGTGAGCGAAAAATAAATCAAATTCCGATCCAGCCAGCAGCAGCTTCACTTCCTGTTCATCAGTCAGCTGACCTTTAATGAAACACTTGTTTTTCTTTCAGAAGCTTTGATCGTTTTGGGACAGGAGCTGTTGCGAGGCTGCTCTCCACATTCAGTCTGTTCCTCTGCTTCAGTTTGATGGGAGTCAAAGCTGAGAGGGCTACTTCACACATATCAGTAGACCCAAGAGGTTCAAGTTCATTCAGTGCATGTTTTCCCAGCTCAGGATAGTCCTCTTCAACATCACATCACAACCTAGTCAAGGACTTTTCAGCATGTAAATGGACTGTTTATCATTCACTCATTTTTTTCATTTCCTGCTGCTTATCCAGGTCAGGGTCACGTGGCACCAGACCACGTAGCCCATCCCACACTTCCCTATCCTTGGCCAACTCTTCTAACTCTTTATGGGTGATCCTGAGCCATTCACAAACCAGCCAGAAGATATAGTAACTCCAACATGTCCAAGGTCTTCCACTGGGCCTCCCCCAGTTGGACGCACCTAGAAGACCTCCCTCCTTCATCAGATGTCCGAACCCCCTCAGCTGGCTCTTTTCTATGTGAAGAAGCAGCAGCTCTACTCCAAGTTCTTCCCAGATACTCAAGCTTCTCACCTGGTCCAGGAGTGTAAGCCCAGATACCCAACGGAGGAATGTCATTTCCGCCGCTTGGATCTGAAAGCTTGTTTTTTTGTTTGTTTGTTTGTTTATTTGTTTGTTTGTGTGTTTTTGTAACATAACCCAAAGGTCATGACCCTAGGCGAGCAAAGGAGTTTCAACTGACTGGTAAACTGAATGTCTCGCCTTCTGGTTGTTCACTATGATGGTCCACTATAGCATCCTCAGAACATTAGATGCAGCCCCAATAATTCTTATCAATCTCATGCTTCAAATTACTACCACTGGTGAACAAGACCCCTAGATACTCCAAGTGCAGCAAAAACTCCCCCGAGACAGAGGGGACAATCCATGCTTTTGAAGAGAAGACTGCAGTCTCAAATTTGGAGTTGCTGCTCCTCATCCCAGTTGCTTGACACTAGGCCACAAACCTGTCCACCGTACATTGGAGGTCACTGCCTGATGAAGCCAACATAACCACATCATCTGGACACCCTGCAGTCCCTGACTGCACCTTGAAATCCAAAAACAAGTCTGATGCAGTGCCATATGTCAAATAGAGACCACATCATGTGTTGCAGTGGTTCCATTACCCCATACTCCCACAGCACCCCCACTGGACACCTAGAGAGATCCTGTCGTACACCTTTTCCAAGTCCATGAAGCACTTGTAGACTGGTTGATCATGCCCACAAGATGGTTGTAATATCCTTGAGAGGCTCTTGATCTGGTCCACCATTCCATGACTAGGATGGAACCCACATTGCTCCTTCTGAATTTGAGCTGGCCTGCATATCTATTACTTTTTCCAATCCGATGCAGATGCTCAAAGCACTTTTCAATGATGCCTGACAGCCTCTCTCTCTCTCTCACTCACACACACACACACACACACACACACACACACACACACACACACACACACACACACATCAATGTGCCACCATCCAAGGCATGACAACAAGCAGGTAGCACTGGTAACACTGTGGCTGTGGCACGTCAGCAGACATAGATGTACAAGTAAATCCTGCCAAAATAGATTTTTCACTGAAAGGTCTGTATATAGGACTTCTTACAGGGTTTGGACCAAGGCTTTGAATCGGTTCATGGAACAAAAATGAAAACCAGACACTTTTGGGATTTTGCTTAGAACGAAAACGAAACCAGAAACTTTTGTAATCTTTTATGTTCTGGAACAGAATAGTTATTTTAAAATAATGGTAACTGGTTAATACCATTATTTTTTCATTCTTGAAAAGGTTTGTGTTTACCAAGACCCAGTGAGGTTCACAAAGAAAACAATCCAACAATGCACCCATGTGCCCAAAAGGGTGTAGGCAGAAGTAAAAGCTTAGAAGCGCCCACCCATTTAACAAAAAAAGTAAAAATGTATACATATGTATATAAAAAGATACATCTACCCATGATAACTACTACAAAACAGAAATTAGTCACTGAGCTAAAATTTCAAAACACAAACATGCAAGCAGCAGTGTACCATGCACAAACTCAAAAACAAAACAAAATCAATAAACCTAATTCATCACACCATAACAAGTAATTAAATTATTTTTGTGGAGCCTTTTAAAGCCAACCAAGTTAACAAGTTATTTTATATTATCTGGGCACAATTTCCAAATATTAACACCTTTAACAGAAACACAGTGACTTCTTACAGGAGTTTGAATCTTTGACTTTCGAAATAATAATGTTCCATGCAAATTATAACTGGGGTCCCTCATTTTGAACAGGTCCTGAACATGTTGTGGTAAAAGTTTAATTTTACGTTCAACATAATTTGTATTACGCTATAATCAATCAGATCCCAAAATTTTAAAATATGTGAAAACAAACAAACAATGGATTTGTTGGCTCACGATATGGTTTATTACTAATAATTCTTATGGCTTTCTTTTGTAGTAAAAATATTGAATTTGTATTGGTTTTGTAGGTGGTTCCCCAAACTTCAATACAATAGGTCATGTACGAGTAAATTTCTACATAAATTCCTGGGTTCATTTCCAAATATGATACACTTTCTTTTACCAAAAGGAAGCAATAATTTATTTGAATCAAACCAGTCGTTTGAACTTCTGTAGTTCCCTCTCCATCATGTACAGAATATCTCCCAAATGATCCCCACTACAAAACACAGTCGTGTCATCAGCAAATAAAATGCAACTCACAAACGTAGAAACTAAACCTATGTCATTAATATATAAAAGAAACAGCAAAGGCCCAAGGAGCCCTGGGGCACCCCATATGTGCACTTCAAAAATTCAGAATTTATCCCACCACTATGAACACATTGATACGCAGATAACTTGCTATCCAATCATGAACTAATCTTCTGATGCCATACTCCCATAATTTATCCAATAATAAAGGTATGATCTATGCTATCACATGCTTTCTCCAAGTAAAAAAAAAAAAAACCCTACAGTATATTGCTTGTTTTCAATTGCATTCGTAATATGTTCCACAAAATCAATTACTGCCAGTGAAGTAGTACAATTTTTTCTAAATCCATATTGCTGCTCATTTAGTATGAGGTAACAGTGAGATTGGCCTGTAGTTTGAAAAAACATGTTTGTCACCAGATTTGAACAACGGTATCACTTTCATTTTGGAAGGAAATCTCCCAGTCATTATTACTTTTATTTATTTTTATTTTTTAATGTGATTTCCGGTCCAAAAGACGAGCTTATCGTTGAGTCCATTATTTTCTTGTCCAAAACCTGGTGCTAAATTTGTCATCTGCACTTCTACAGGGATACAGTTGCTATTTATTTATCTTATTGTTCTCTGTTCAACTTGTACTTATTTTATTTTAGTGATATCCCAGTGTAAATTGCAAATATATATATATATATATATATATATATATATATATATAAAAACTACACACTTACTGCTACTTACATTAATTGATGAGATTCTAATGTCTTTGCAAACTTTACATGTTTAATCGAGCTCCTTATTGTTGTCAAGTTTTAGCCTCACATGGACCACAATGGAAATAAACATTTGTTTTATTGTGTCATCTGTGTATCATTGATATATTCACCTTTCTGTGTTTATATTGATTTTACAAGATTAACTCAATCAATTCTGTAAATACTGATGATTTTTGTTTTACTCTAAATACTATTTAATCTGAGGGAACAAGTCTGTCCACGTTACCAGACTGAGAACTGGTCGACTCAGCATCCAAGAGTTAGCTGGTTGTCTCCTGTCACCTGCATCATCCTGTCAGCCGCCGTCTGCTAAAATGTCACCTGTGAAGCCACACGGTTGATCCCAGATATCCTGGACATCTTCGTGATGCAAGAACTAGCAATGTGCACAATTCCGAAACTACAAAACTTCCATGTCAATTTTCATGTCATGTAATATACAACCCCGCTGGGCTTATTGCTGGCAGACGACCGGACGTGAATTACCCCAACTCTCACGGCCGAGTGGCTGAAATCTCGGGGTCACAAGCTCACAAACAGAACTCAGTGGAACGAGATCTTGAGTTGGCATTCCATCTCTCTACTTCTATGATATGACTTATATTTACTCTCAGCTTCAACTGTTCTTCTGAGTTTTAAAAATTGCTTATACAAAACTTTTTTCAGCAGTCCCTTTGTGATCCAAGCTTTATCAGTGTTTCTCTTATTACAAACATTTAACATCAATGGACAATGTTTATCATATAAATTGGAACAAATGGAGATAAATGATTCACATGATTGATCAGTGTCCTTGGTATAAATGCCACGCCAATTTTGGTGCATTAAATCCATTCTAGGGGTTTCAGCAGAATTAGGGTTAGGGGTTAGGTAACCCAATTTTCCACAACACCTAAACCCCATAGTCCGAATGGTTTCGCCTGGACCTCCCACACTCCGCCTGAGGTTTATTCTCTTCTTCTCCATTTTTCGTGGGAGCGTTACAACGCCACATACAGGTCTGGTATATACAGTGTTTTCAGTGTCCCACAACTGACATGGAACGTTATTAAGCAGTTCAGGAAATACATTTTTTGTTGTAACTGATTCAGGAATGTATGTTTTGGGGTGGAACTCAAAACCAGAAATGTTAAAATACCGGTTCTGTTTAGAACAAACCAGTTGGGAAAAAATTCTGGTTCAAAGCCCTGGTTTGGACTCAACCTCTTTTTTTTTTTCTTCTTTTTTGTCATTGGGTTACAACAAACATGAATCTTGAGCAACACCAACTGAATGTTTGAGCCATGTTTGCCGGCTGGTTTGGTTGCATGTAGTTTTGACAGGACTTCTACACAGCAGTACAATGGCTGACACCTGCTGGGTGGAAACTTGGTGCTGTGTCCACATTCCATTATAGCAATGAACCCATGAATTACAAGAAGTGTGTGCTTTATAGGTGCCAGTTTTTATCTACAGATTTTATTGTGGAAAGTGGGTGGGAGTATACAACTCCCCCTGACAGGATCAGAGCACATCAGAGGTTAGTTCCCCAACCTTGGGGAACTGAGACAATGCAGATGAAATGTCTTGTCCAAATGTCTTGTCTTGACACAGACAGGTAGCATGACCAGGAATCAAAGCCGGGTCTACATATTGGTAGCGCAACATCTTATCCCATTGAGCTACCTGCTCTACAACGCACTTATGAAATGATTAAATATTTTATGATCATTTTAGAAATAAACTGTAATCCCAAATCTTTCCACATACATCGTTCAAGTTTCTCAAGTACCCATAGGGGTAGTCGCACCCTCAGTTGAGAACCGCTGATGTGACATGTTGGACTCACAGACGACACTGACCAGGACTTCCCTTTGGATTTCTGATTGGTTTTTTTGTTGTTTTTTTTGGGGGGGGGGGGGGGGGTGCTATCACTGTTGACTGCTGTATGTGTGTGTGTATATATATATATATATATATATACACACACACACACGTTACCATGGCAACACATTCACAATGCTTCAACTCCAACACAGTGCCAAGAAACAGGTAAGTTTGCTAACCACTTTGTCCTCCTGTTGCAATTCCATGAGAGTAGGAATGCAGCAGAAAGAAAGAAAGAGGAGACAGGAGGGGAGGACAGGGACAAGAGAGAGAAAGAGGGGCATTAGTAGGTCCTTATTACTCACAGACAAATGGACAGCATTAGAGCAAAGGAGTCCAGATGACAGATTTTTTAAAATAATTTAAAAAAAATGTATGTGGAAAAGTGGAGCCATCAGATTTTTTATGGGAAAAGAAAGGGAGGAACAGTTCCCTCCAGTGGTGACAAAGAACAACTGTAAGCCAACGTGTGAATCATCACATCAGATACAGAGAATAAATAGAATCAGAACAAAGACATGCAGAATGTTAGTTGTCCCTTCTGGCTCCGAGGTACTGATTATGTTTCACAGCCTGAGAGTTCATATAGTACCTTAAGGACTGATTTTCCTGAGGATGGGTCATCTGTGCACGTTTTAAGTGAGGAAGAATTCCAGACACGCAAGCCAGCGTTACCTTATTTGACCGCAGAGACACTCGTCCTCCGCACCGAGCACAGAATTTCGTTTGGCAATATGAACAGAGGTGGCCACAGCCATCAGCAAACTTGGTTTTGTGGCATATTCCACAAGTCGGGGCTTCACTCTTCTGGTCCTGAGCCTGCTTAGCCTCCTCGCCCATCTTCTTAACCTGGTCCTTATATGATTCAAACTGCTGGTGCAACTTCCTGTGAGGGACACGGAAGCACAGCAGTTAGTTAGGATAAAGGCAAAGGCAGGTTAGTCAGAAATCCAGAGTAAAACCTCCAAACATGTTGATTCTTGATAACAGTATTGACAGTGGTAAACAGCTAACTTAAAAGCAAGCTTCAATGAGTGCTGATCTACAAACTGAAAAGATAACCATGGCAAGATGGCCAAAAACTATTGTACTACTTGTTGAGTTGTCATTTCAAAAGTAGTCAGGCTAGGATGTGCAAAAAATTCAGGTGATGGTACAGTTACATCCAAAAGAAGGAGAAAGTTGTCATGCTCACTGGTGAAGATCCACTCTGTGACCACTATTTTGTGGTCATGGAGTCAATTCCGTGACACAGAGCATGAAGGTGACTATGAAGGTGACAGTGTTGCATTTGAAGACGGCTCTCTATACTTGGATAAGGAGCTGGTCTGCCAATATGTGGACCTGGGTTCGAATCCCATTTGTGTTCTGTGTTTTTGGCTAAGGCACTTAACCGGCATTGTCTCAATAAACTCAACTGTAAAAATAGGCACCAACCTCAGCTGGGGAGGTAAGTGTGAGACATAATTGTGATGTGTTGTCAGCATCTGCTATAGTACATGGAAAAGTGTAATAGAAATGGTTGCCATTTCACTTATTTTTACTATATTTTTTTTGCTTCTGAGAATCAAATCAAATCAATTTAATTTATATAGCGCCAAATCACAACAAACAGTTGCCCCAAGGCGCTTCATATTGCAAGGCAAAAGCCATACAATAATTACAGAAAAACCCCAACGGTCAAAACGACCCCCTATGAGCAAGCACTTGGCGACAGTGGGAAGGAAAAACCCCCTTTTAACACGAAGAAACCTCCAGCAGAACCAGGCTCAGGGAGGGGCAGTCTTCTGCTGGGACTGGTTGGGGCTGAGGGAGAGAACCAGGAAAAAGACATGCTGTGGAGGGGAGCAGAGATCAATAACTAATGATTAAATGCAGAGTGGTGCATACAGAGCAAAAAGAGGTGAATAAAAAGAAACAGTACATCATGGGAACCCCCCAGCAGTCTAAGTCTATAGCAGCATAACTAAGGGATGGTTCAGGGTCACCTGATCCAACCCTAACTATAAGCTTTAGCAAAAAGGAAAGTTTTAAGCCTAATCTTAAAAGTAGAGAGGGTGTCTGTCTCCCTGATCTGAATTGGGAGCTGGTTCCACAGGAGAGGAGCCTGAAAGCTGAAGGCTCTGCCTCCCATTCTACTCTTACAAACCCTAGGAACTACAAGTAAGCCTGCAGTCTGAGAGCGAAGTGCTCTATTGGGGTGATATGGTACTACGAGGTCCCTAAGATAAGATGGGACCTGATTATTCAAAACCTTATAAGTAAGAAGAAGAATTTTAAATTCTATTCTAGAATTAACAGGAAGCCAATGAAGAGAGGCCAATATGGGTGAGATATGCTCTCTCCTTCTAGTCCCCGTTAGTACTCTAGCTGCAGCATTTTGAATTAACTGAAGGCTTTTTAGGGAACTTTTAGGACAACCTGATAATAATGAATTACAATAGTCCACCCTAGAGGAAATAAATGCATGAATTAGTTTTTCAGCATCACTCTGAGACAAGACCTTTCTAATTTTAAAGATATTGCGTAAATGCAAAAAAGCAGTCCTACATATTTGTTTAATATGCGCTTTGAATGACATATCCTGATCAAAAATGACTCCAAGATTTCTTACAGTATTACTAGAGGTCAGGGTAATGCCATCCAGAGTAAGGATCTGATTAGACACCATGTTTCTAAGATTTGTGGGGCCAAGTACAATAACTTCAGTTTTATCTGAGTTTAAAAGCAGGAAATTAGAGGTCATCCATGTCTTTATGTCTGTAAGACAATCCTGCAGTTTAGCTAATTGGTGTGTGTCCTCTGGCTTCATGGATAGATAAAGCTGGGTATCATCTGCGTAACAATGAATATTTAAGCAATACCGTCTAATAATACTGCCTAAGGGAAGCATGTATAAAGTGAATAAAATTGGTCCTAGCACAGAACCTTGTGGAACTCCATAATTAACTTTAGTCTGTGAAGAAGATTCCCCATTTACATGAACAAATTGTAATCTATTAGACAAATATGATTCAAACCACCGCAGCGCAGTGCCTTTAATACCTATGGCATGCTCTAATCTCTGTAATAAAATTTTATGATCAACAGTATCAAAAGCAGCACTGAGGTCTAACAGAACAAGCACAGAGATGAGTCCACTGTCCGAGGCCATAAGAAGATCATTTGTAACCTTCACTAATGCTGTTTCTGTACTATGATGAATTCTAAAACCTGACTGAAACTCTTCAAATAGACCATTCCTCTGCAGATGATCAGTTAGCTGTTTTACAACTACCCTTTCAAGAATTTTTGAGAGAAAAGGAAGGTTGGAGATTGGCCTATAATTAGCTAAGATAGCTGGGTCAAGTGATGGCTTTTTAAGTAATGGTTTAATTACTGCCACCTTAAAAGCCTGTGGTACATAGCCAACTAATAAAGATAGATTGATCATATTTAAGATCGAAGCATTAATTAATGGTAGGGCTTCCTTGAGCAGCCTGGTAGGAATGGGGTCTAATAAACATGTTGATGGTTTGGATGAAGTAACTAATGAAAATAACTCAGACAGAACAATCGGAGAGAAAGAGTCTAACCAAATACCGGCATCACTGAAAGCAGCCAAAGATACCGATACGTCTTTGGGATGGTTATGAGTAATTTTTTCTCTAATAGTTAAAATTTTGTTAGCAAAGAAAGTCATGAAGTCATTACTAGTTAAAGTTAATGGAATACTCAGCTCAATAGAGCTCTGACTCTTTGTCAGCCTGGCTACAGTGCTGAAAAGAAACCTGGGGTTGTTCTTATTTTCTTCAATTAGTGATGAGTAGAAAGATGTCCTAGCTTTAC
The DNA here is from genome assembly GCF_902500255.1 of Thalassophryne amazonica. NCBI lineage: Eukaryota > Metazoa > Chordata > Actinopteri > Batrachoidiformes > Batrachoididae > Thalassophryne > Thalassophryne amazonica. The sequence continues at coordinate 6,751,696 of NC_047109.1, read as the reverse complement.
GGAGGGCTTTTTAATAGAGCAACAGACTCTTTTTCCAGGCTAAGTGAAGATCTTCTAAATTAGTGAGACGCCATTTCCTCTCCAACTTACGGGTTATCTGCTTTAAGCTACGAGTTTGTGAGTTATACCACGGAGTCAGGCACTTCTGATTTAAAGCTCTCTTTTTCAGAGGAGCTACAGCATCCAAAGTTGTCTTCAATGAGGATGTAAAACTATTAACGAGATACTCTATCTCACTTACAGAGTTTAGGTAGCTACTCTGCACTGTGTTGTTATATGGCATTAGAGAACATAAAGAAGGAATCATATCCTTAAACCTAGTTACAGCGCTTTCTGAAAGACTTCTAGTGTAATGAAACTTATTCCCCACTGCTGGGTAGTCCATCAGAGTAAATGTAAATGTTATTAAGAAATGATCAGACAGAAGGGAGTTTTCAGGGAATACTGTTAAGTCTTCTATTTCCATACCGTAAGTCAGAACAAGATCTAAGATATGATTAAAGTGGTGGGTGGACTCATTTACATTTTGAGCAAAGCCAGTAGAGTCTAATAATAGATTAAATGCAGTGTTGAGGCTGTCATTCTCAGCATCTGTGTGGATGTTAAAATCGCCCACTATAATTATCTTATCTGAGCTAAGCACTAAGTCAGACAAAAGGTCTGAAAATTCACAGAGAAACTCACAGTAACGACCAGGTGGACAATAGATAACAAATAAAACTGGTTTTTGGGACTTCCAATTTGGATGGACAAGACTAAGAGTCAAGCTTTCAAATGAATTAAAGCTCTGTCTGGGTTTTTGATTAATTAATAAGCTGGAATGGAAGATTGCTGCTAATCCTCCGCCCTGGCCCGTGCTACGAGCATTCTGACAGTTAGTGTGACTCGGGGGTGTTGACTCATTTAAACTAACATATTCATCCTGCTGTAACCAGGTTTCTGTAAGGCAGAATAAATCAATATGTTGATCAATTATTATATCATTTACCAACAGGGACTTAGAAGAGAGAGACCTAATGTTTAATAGACCACATTTAACTGTTTTAGTCTGTGGTGCAGTTGAAGGTGCTATATTATTTTTTCTTTTTGAATTTTTATGCTTAAATAGATTTTTGCTGGTTATTGGTGGTCTGGGAGCAGGCACCGTCTCTACGGGGATGGGGTAATGAGGGGATGGCAGGGGGAGAGAAGCTGCAGAGAGGTGTGTAAGACTACAACTCTGCTTCCTGGTCCCAACCCTGGATAGTCACGGTTTGGAGGATTTAAGAAAATTGGCCAGATTTCTAGAAATGAGAGCTGCTCCATCCAAAGTGGGATGGATGCCGTCTCTCCTAACAAGACCAGGTTTTCCCCAGAAGCTTTGCCAATTATCTATGAAGCCCACCTCATTTTTTGGACACCACTCAGACAGCCAGCAATTCAAGGAGAACATGCGGCTAAACATGTCACTCCCGGTCCGATTGGGGAGGGGCCCAGAGAAAACTACAGAGTCCGACATTGTTTTTGCAAAGTTACACACGATTCAATGTTAATTTTAGTGACCTCCGATTGGCGTAACCGGGTGTCATTACTACCGACGTGAATTACAATCTTACCAAATTTACGCTTAGCCTTAGCCAGCAGTTTCAAATTTCCTTCAATGTCGCCTGCTCTGGCCCCCGGAAGACATTTGACTATGGTTGCTGGTGTCGCTAACTTCACATTTCTCAAAACAGAGTCGCCAATAACCAGAGTTTGATCCTCGGCGGGTGTGTCGTCGAGTGGGGAAAAACGGTTAGAAATGTGAACGGGTTGGCGGTGTACACGGGGCTTCTGTTTAGGACTACGCTTCCTCCTCACAGTCACCCAGTCGGCCTGCTTTCCCGGCTGCTCGGGATCTGCCAGGGGGGAACTAACGGCGGCTAAGCTACCTTGGTCCGCACCGACTACAGGGGCCTGGCTAGCTGTAGGATTTTTCACGGTGCGGAGCCGAGTCTCCAATTCGCCCAGCCTGGCCTCCAAAGCTACGAATAAGCTACACTTATTACAAGTACTGTTACTGCTAAAGGAGGCCGAGGAATAACTAAACATTTCACACCCAGAGCAGAAAAGTGCGGGAGAGACAGGAGAAGCCGCCATGCTAAACCGGCTAAGAGCTAGTAGCTGCGCTAAGCTAGCGGATTCCTAAAAACACGCAAAGTGAATAATGTATAAATAATTTAGAGGTGATTCAGCAGAAGGAGTGCTTTAGTTAAGGCACGTGAAGATTACACTGGGAAACAAATCATAATCTAGATAACTAGATCAATCTAACTGCGCAGATTAAACAGCTAACAGATACAGCAAAACACCGCTGTGCTCCGGAACAGGAAGTGATACAATACCGCAGTGAGAGCCAACCACCAGAAGGTTAAAAACCTGATTTAAGAGTCTTAATATAAGTATTAAGGCATGAGAAACTCAAGGTTTGAGTGCTGGAAATGTCAGAAACTAAGATAGTAGCCATACTGGAATCGAAGTGGCTGCCATTGTGTGTGTGTGTGTGTGTGTGTGGTAATGCATTTCCCAGTCAAAGTCGGATACAGAGGTTTCATCACAACTAGTGTCAGAAAGTGGATGGGAGTGGCTGGACTTGGGCTGAAGAAAGGGAATGCCATGATAACAGCAGACTGTTGAGAAAGCAAGTCACTGGATCTGGTTGAAGAGAGAGGACACCAGCTGGAGCGAGTCCTGATGGTTGACAGCAAAGGCATACAGTCAAACTGGGAAGGAGACCTCACATCGGTGAGGGGGCTTCTTGCATCATTAAAGCTGTAGAGAGGAAGAGCCCGAAACAACAACACATTCTCTCCTGATGATCTCCGTGCTAGATTCCGGTCTGCAGAGCTTTCGATTGTCATGCAGCACAGGAAGCTGTTTTCAACTAACCATATATGCAGTTGTATGCAAACGTTTGGGCACCCCTGATAATTTTCATGATTTTCCTTTATAAATCATTGGTTGTCTAGATCAGAAATTTCAGTTAAATATATCATATAAATATATCATATAGCACTGAGTGGCAACATGGGAGCCTCTAAAACCTCTAAAATGAAATGAAAACAAAGATTGTTCAGCATCTTGGTTTAGAGGAAGGATACAAAAAGCTATCTCAGAGATTTCAGCTGTCAGTTTCCACTGTGAGGAACATAGTGAGGAAATGGAAGCCCGCAGGCACAGTACTAGTTAAGGCCCGAAGTGGCAGGCCAAGAAAAATCTCATAAGCTGAAGCGAAGGATGGTGAGAACAGTCATAGTCAACCCACAGACCTGCTCCAAAGACCTACAACATGATCTTGCTGCAGATAGTGTCTCTGTGTATCATTGATTCTCTCCCCTCAGCCCCAAACAGTCCCAGCAGAAGACTGCCCCTCCCTGAGCCTGGTTCTGCTGGAGGTTTCTTCCTGTTAAAAGGGAGTTTTTCCTTCCCACTGTCACCAAGTGCTTCCTCATAGGGGGTCGTTTTGACCGTTGGGGTTTTTCTGTAATTACTGTATGGCTTTTGCCTTACAATATAAAGCGCCTTGGGACAACTGTTTGTTGTGATTTGGCGCTATATAAATAAAATTGATTTGATTTGATCGTTCAACTATACAGCGCACTTTGCACAAAGAGATGCTGTATGATGCTGTAATGCAGAGGAAGCCTTTTCTGCATACACGCCACAAACAGCGTTGCTTGAGGTATGCTAAAGCACATTTGGACAACCCAGCTTTATTTTGGAATTAGGTGCTGTGGACTGATGAAGCTAAAATTGAGTTATTTGGACAAAACAAGGGGCGGTATGCATGGCTGAAAAAGAACACAGCATTCCAGGATAAACACTTGCTACCTACAGTAAAATTTGGAGGTGGTTCCATCATGCTGTGGGGCTGTGTGGCCAGTGCAGGTACTGGGAATCTTGTTGAAGTTGAGGGTCACGTGGATTCCAGTCAATATCAGCAGATTCTTGAGAACAATGTTCATGAATCAGTGACAAAGTTGAAGTTGTGCCAGAGCTGAATCTTTCAACAAGACAACAACCCTAAACACTGCTCAAAATCTACTAAGGCATTCATGCAGAGGAACAAGTACAACGTTATGGAATGGCCATCTCAGTCCCCAGACCTGAATATTATTGAAAATCTGTGGTGTGATTTTAAGCGGGCTGTCCATGCTCGGAAACCAACAAACCTGAGATGTTTTGTAAAGAAGAATGGTCCAAAATACCTTCAACCAGAATCCAGACTCTTATTGGAAGCTATAGGAAGCGTTCAGAGGCTGTTATTTCTAAAAAGGAGGATCTACTAAATATTGATGTATTTTTTTTTCTGTTGGGTTGTCCAAATTTATGCACCTGCCTAATTTTGTTTAAATTATAAATTTACTGTTTGTCTGCTATAAGATATATTTAACTGAAATTGCTGATCCAAACAAACAATGATTTATGAAGGAAAATCATGGAAATCATCAGGGGTGCCCAAACTTTTGCATACCACTGTATACATATGTGTGTGTGTGTGTGTGTGTGTGTGTGTGTGTGTGTGTGTGTGTGTGTGTGTGTGTGTGTGTGTGTGTGTGTGTGTGAGTGCTTTAGTACATTTTAAGGCATGAGAAACTTGATGTAGTCATTAACTAGAAGTTTTTAACTTTTGAAAACTAATTAAATAATGGTATGATTTTATTTCTCAGGGACAGTGCACAATAATACATTGACCTAAAAAAAACAGGAAAGATGCACTGTGCTAGGTCATAGCAAAAAATACTAATTTCCACCTGTAGTCCCTGGACAGGTTGATGTCTAACTATAAATAACAGCATTTGTAAATGAAAAAAATATCCATTTAGCACAAAGACTATTGATACTGTATAATGTCTATTTTAATCCAAATAGCCATAATTTAGATTTTTTTTTTAATTAACTGGCCTATCAATATACAGCAGCATGACCACTGAGCATAAATTTCTATTACACACTCCACACACTTCCTGAATATTATCGAAAGTGTTGTGTGGGCCACTGAAGAGGAGGTACTGCTGGCCCACCACCACCAGAGGGCGCCCTGCTTGGAGTGCGGGCTCCAAGCACGAGAGGGCGCCAGACCCAGAAGAAGTGACAGCTGTCACTCATCCTCTGCACCAGCTGTCACTCGTTCATCATCACCACCATAAAAGCCGGACTGCAACTCCACCTCCCCGCCGAGAAATCGACTACCATTACCAAGGTAATTTCTCTGCTGAATTTAAACTGACTTACGTCTGATCTGTTTGCAGCCGTTGTCCTGTGGTGCCCTTTCAGCTGGGTTGGCGGTCAGTGAGAGAGGCGACGTCTTCGCCTCTCACTCCATCCAGATAAGTGGTTACAGGAGCTGCTAGTGTGTTCCTAGTTTGGAGGTGGAGGTGCTCCCTCCTCACTGTGTTTGGACTGAGAATTACTGAGTGTGCGGACTCATACTCACTCATCATATTTCTGCTTTCTGCCAGCAGTACCAGGGTCGACAGCCGAAGACAGAGGCCACCTGAGGACTCGGGACTTGGCGGCTCCGGTGTTCTTCAGACCGTTGGTGGTGGAAGCCGTGTGGGACGTGGCTTCTCTCTCGTCGGGGGTCTTCTATCTTCGAGCCTGCCCACACGTCACCTGGTGTTAAATTGACTGTGCAAATTACTGTACGTTTCGTTGTGTATTATCACAACATTAAATTGTTACCTTTTTGGCTTATTCATTGTCCGTTCATTTGCGCCCCCTGTTGTGGGTCCGTGCTACGACACCTTCCCAACAGGATTTCTCGGCCATCGTCATGGATCCCGAGGGGCGTCAACCCGAGCTTGAACGGCCAATGGAAGAGCCAGGAGCGTAGGCGTCAGCGGGAGGCGTGTTGAGTGAGCTGCAGCAGATCTTAACCGCCTTCACGGCTCGGTTAGATTTAGTGACCGAGCAGAATGTCCTCCTTAATCGGAGGGTGGAGGCTCTCACCGCCAGGGTGGAAGCGCGCGATCAGGGCGCTGCTGCAGCCACTCCTCTGGCTGGTCCTGGGCCTGTATCCGACGTTCCACTGGTCGTTCAACGAACCCCCCCACCGTCCCCTGAAGCATACATAAGCCCTCCGGAACCGTACGGGGGCTGTGTCGAGACGTGCGCAGACTTCCTCATGCAGTGTTCGCTCGTCTTTTCACAGTGCCCTGTCATGTACGCATCAGACGCTAGCCGGGTGGCTTATGTTATTAATCTGCTTCGAGGAGAGGCACGCGCCTGGGCTACGGCGCTTTGGGAGCAGAATTCACGGCTCCTAACGTCTTATACTGGGTTTGTACGGGAGTTCAAACAAGTGTTTGATCATCCCAACAGAGGCGAGACCGCTTCGAACGTGCTGCTGTCGATGAGACAGGGGCGCCGTAGCGCAGCCGAGTATGCAGTCGACTTCCGCATCATGGCAGCGAGGTCCGGCTGGAATAACGTTGCGCTCCGTGCCGCCTTTGTAAATGGACTGTCCCCGGTCCTTAAGGAGCACCTACTGGCTAAGGAGGAACCGCGGGATTTTGACGGGCTTGTCGATTTAGTTATACGCTTAGACAACCGTTTAAACGAGCATCGTCGGGAGCAGGCCGGGGGGCGTGACCGGGCACGAGCCGTCCCTCCCCCTTCCGGTTCCGACAAGGTGACGTCGTCCCCACGCGTCACTGCCAGAGAGCTCCGTGTGGCTACAGCTCCACCTGCTGAGGAGGCTATGGACACGAGCAGGGCCAAAGTAAAAACAAATGTCAGACAAAGGAGGCTGGCCCGCGGGGAGTGTTTTGTCTGCGGCTCTTGCGAGCACATGCAGAAGGACTGCCCTAAACGGTCAAACTACAACGCCCGTCCTTAGAAACTGGGCTAAGGGTGGGCCATAACACACACGCGGGAAAACCCCGCAAATCTGCACGAATCCCAGTAACAATCCTTTGTGGGGATTTAACCCTTCACGCCCCAGCACTGATAGACACGGGGTCTGAAGGGAATCTGCTGGACAGCAGATGGGTAAAGGAAGTAGGGCTCCCTCTGGTGGCTCTGCCGGCACCATTGCAGGTGCGAGCACTAGATGGCACCCTGCTTCCATTAATCACACATCAGACATAACCAGTGACTTTGGTTGTGTCTGGGAATCACAGGGAGGAGATAGTGTTCCATGTAACACCATCTACCTCCCGAGTGATTTTGGGCTTTCCATGGATGGTGAAGCACAATCCCCGGATAGATTGGCCGTCCGGGGTTGTGACGCAGTGGAGCGAAACCTGCCACCAGGAGTGTTTAGGATCCTCGGTTCCTCCCGGCACTACGGCTAATGAGGAGGTCAAAGTTCCCCCTAATCTATCGGCGGTGCCAAAGGAGTACCATGATCTTGCTGACGTTTTCAGCAAAGATCTGGCGCTCACTCTTCCCCCGCACCGACCGTATGATTGTGCCATCGATTTGGTCCCGGGCGCTGAGTACCTGTCCAGTAGGTTGTACAACCTCTCACGTCCGGAACGCAAATCAATGGAGACCTACATCCGGGACTCCTTAGCTGCCGGGCTGATCCGGAACTCCACCTCCCTGATGGGTGCTGGTTTCTTTTTTGTGGGTAAAAAAAGACGGCAGACTCCGTCCATGCATTGATTACAGAGGGCTGAACGAGATCACGGTTCGCAACCGATACCCGTTACCTCTGTTGGATTCAGTGTTCACGCCCCTGCATGGAGCCCAAATTTTCACTAAATTGGATCTTAGAAATGCGTACCACCTGGTTCGGATCCGGAAGGGAGACGAATGGAAGACGGCATTCAACACCCCGTTAGGTCATTTTGAGTACCTGGTCATGCCGTTCGGCCTCACCAACGCCCCCGTGACGTTCCAAGCTTTGGTAAATGACATCTTGCGGGACTTCCTGCATCGGTTCGTCTTCGTATATCTGGACGACATACTCATCTTTTCCCCGGACCCTGAGACCCATGTACAGCATGTACGTCAGGTCCTACAGCGGTTGTTGGAGAACCGGCTGTTTGTGAAGGGCGAGAAGTGCGAGTTCCACCGTACTTCTTTGTCTTTCCTGGGGTTCATCATCTCCTCCAACTCCGTTGCCCCTGATCCCTTTAAGGTTGCGGCGGTGAGAGATTGGCCCCAACCAACAAGCCGCAGGAAACTACAGCAGTTCCTAGGCTTTGCAAATTTCTACAGGAGGTTCATTAAAGGTTACAGTCAGGTAGTTAGCCCCCTGACTGCCCTGACCTCCACCAAGGTCCCCTTCGCCTGGTCGGATCGGTGTGAAGCCGCGTTCCAGGAGTTGAAATGCCGGTTCTCGACTGCACCAGTTCTGGTGCAGCCTGATCCTGATCGCCAGTACATAGAAGTGGACGCCTCTGACTCAGGGATAGGAGCCGTGCTGTCCCAGAGCGTGGAGGCTGATAAGGTTCTCTATCCTTGTGCCTTTTATTCCCGCAGGTTGACCCCAGCTGAACGGAACTATGACGTCGGCAATCGGGAGCTCCTCGCGGTGAAGGAGGCTCTTGAAGAGTGGAGACACCTGCTGGAGGGGGCATCGTTGCCCTTCACGGTTTTCACGGACCATCGGAACCTGGAGTACATCCGGACCACCAAGCGGCTGAACCCCAGGCAAGCCCGCTGGTCTCTGTTCTTTGGACGCTTTGACTTCCAGATCACGTACCACCCCGGAACTAAGAACCAAAAATCAGATGCATTGTCCCGGGTGCATGAAGAGGAAGCCAAGGCCGAGCTGTCAGACCCCCCAGAGACCATCATCCCTGAGTCCACTGTTGTGGCCACCCTCACCTGGGACGTGGAGAAGACCGTCCGGGAGGCCCTGACAAGGAGCCTGGACCCGGGGACTGGCCCCAAGAACAGACTGTACGTCCCACCAGAGGCAAGAGCTGCCGTATTGGACTTCTGTCACGGGTCCAAGCTCTCTTGTCATCCCGGAGTGCGTAGTACCGTGGCAGTAGTCCAGCAGCGCTTCTGGTGGGCGTCCCTGGAGACCGACGTCCGGGACTATGTCCAGGCCTGTACCATCTGCGCCAGGGGCAAAGCAGATCATCGGAGGACGACGGGACTCCTCCAGCCCCTGCCAGTGCCTCATCGCCCCTGGTCTCACATCGGCCTGGACTTCATCACGGGCCTCCCGCCGTCCCAGGGCAACACCATGATTCTCACGATAGTGGACCGGTTCTCCAAGGCGGCCCACTTCGTGGCCCTCCCGAAGCTCCCGACGGCCCAGGAGAAGGCAGACCTCCTGGTCCACCACGTCATGCGGCTGCATGGGATACCATCGGACATCGTTTCAGATCGTGGTCCCCAGTTCTCTTCACAGGTGTGGAAGAGTTTCTGCAAGGAGCTGGGGGCCACCATGAGTCTCTCGTCTGGGTACCACCCCCAGACAAACGGCCAGGCAGAGCGGGCTAACCAGGAGCTGGAGCAGGCCCTTCGATGTGTCACCTCCGCGCATCCGGCGGCCTGGAGTCACCATCTGGTCTGGATCGAGTATGCCCACAACAGCCAAGTTTCATCTGCTACCGGCCTCTCCCCTTTTGAGGCATGTTTGGGGTACCAGCCCCCATTGTTCCCGCTGGTGGAGGGAGAGGTCGGTGTGCCCTCAGTCCAGGCCCACCTCAGGAGGTGCCGCCGGGTGTGGCGGGCCGCCCGCTCTGCCCTGTTAAAGGCCCGGACGAGGGCCAAGGCCCATGCGGACCGCCGGCGTTCCCCGGCCCCCACATACCAGCCCGGGCAGGAGGTGTGGCTCTCGACCAAGGACATCCCTTTGTGTGTCGATTCCCCAAAGCTGAAAGACAGATTCATTGGACCTTTCAAAATCCTCAAGATCATCAACCCGGCCGCAGTGAAGCTTCAACTCCCGGCTTCACCCTGTCTTTCATGTTTCCCGTCTCAAACCACACCACACCTCGCCCCTCCGGGACCTACGCCGCCTCCTGCCCGGCTCATTGACGGGGAGCCTGCCTGGACAGTCCGCAGGCTCCTGGACGTCCGTCGTAAGGGCCGGGGTTTCCAATATCTGGTGGACTGGGAGGGGTATGGACCTGAAGAATGCTCCTGGGTGAAGAGGAGCTTCATCCTGGACCCCGGCCCTCCTGGCCGAGTTCTACGCAAGACATCCGGACAAGCCTGGTCGGACGCCAGGAGGTGCCCGTTGAGGGGGGGGTCCTGTTGTGTGGGCCGCTGAAGAGGAGGTACTGCTGGCCCACCACCAGAGGGCGCCCTGCTTGGAGTGCGGGCTCCAAGCACAAGAGGGCGCCAGACCCAGAAGAAGTGACAGCTGTCACTCATCCTCTGCACCAGCTGTCACTCGTTCATCATCACCACCATAAAAGCCGGACTGCAACTCCACCTCCCCGCCGAGAAATCGACTACCATTACCAAGGTAATTTCTCTGCTGAATTTAAACTGTGACTTACGTCTGATCTGTTTGCAGCCGTTGACCTGTGGTGCCCTTTCAGCTGGGTTGGCGGTCAGTGAGAGAAGCGACGTCTTCGCCTCTCACTCCATCCAGATAAGTGGTTACAGGAGCTGCTAGTGTGTTCCTAGTTTGGAGGTGGAGGTGCTCCCTCCTCACTGTGTTTGACTGAGAATTACTGAGTGTGCGGACTCACACTCACTCATCATATTTCTGCTTTCTGCCAGCAGTACCAGGGTCGACAGCCGAAGACAGAGGCCACCTGAGGACTCGGGACTTGGCGGCTCTGGTGTTCTTCAGACCGTTGGTGGTGGAAGCCGTGTGGGACGTGGCTTCTCTCTCGTCGGGGGTCTTCTATCTTCAAGCCTGCCCACACGTCACCTGGTGTTAAATTGACTGTGCAAATTACTGTACGTTTCGTTGTGTATTATCACAACATTAAATTGTTACCTTTTTGGCTTATTCATTGTCCGTTCATTTGCGCCCCCTGTTGTGGGTCCGTGCTACGACACATTCCCAACAGAGTTTACATGTCAGAATCAGAATCAGAATAGCTTTTATCCGCCAAGTATCCACAAAATACAAGGAATCTGACTTCGGTTTGAGCTACGCTCTCTCTGTACATCATGTATAAATATACATAAACACTGAATAATTCACAGTAAAACAATATGCAAATGTAAAGCTTGTATGTCTGTAAAGCTGTCATGTAAAACTTCTAAATAATCACAAAGACTTCCTCTGCTTGAAAACATATGTGGATGCTAAAATCAGGTTTGTAGCCTTTTCAGAAGCAAAATGTGTTTGTTTGTTGGTTGGTTTGTTTTATAACTGAAACTGCAGATACTTTGGACACCATCTTTGATTTTGAAAATGCCACATGGGGGATTTTAGGGGACTTTTATGATGTGATTCTACACATTTTTGTGGACCTACCTGATAAAAATCTCAGCTTGTTCTACAAAGTTTCCATTACTTGCCCATTTTTGAGCTAATACTCTTGCACTAGAAGTCATTGAAATCCTGAATCTTAGTCTTGATGCAGTACAATCATAAACGCAGACACTTAATTGAACCAAAATCTGGTCACCCCAAAATTATCCATGTTGACCAGAATTTTCTGCTGTTGAGTCGACTATGATGAAAACCTGGTTTTACCTCTAAAGAACTAAATTTGCCCATGATACCGCCACCTCAATTTGTTGGAGTGTAAGATTTTGAAAAAAAAAAAAAAAGAAAGACCATGACCTCAACAACTGAGTGATGCATTTCATATGGCATCGCCCCCTTAAATAGCAGGTGGGTGTCAAGTTTGCTTTGCAAGTTTAAGAGCATCACTTAATTCCACTTTCTCAGGTTCCCTGACGTTTAATGAATCATTTGCGTACGTGTTTCTATATCAGGACAGCTGTAAGGTCAGACGCCCTGGAGCTACACTGATCAACAAAAATATGATGATCTGTTTGCACAATTATTTACACAATATTATAGAAAATATATATTTAACATTGTATTTCAACCTGTACACCAAAGCCTCAGCCCAGCATTACTGCATCTGTCCTATAGATGGCCACAGAGTGATACCTGATCTCATACAGGAGCTCCAAAAAAACTAACAAGTCCAGAGAGGCTCCTGCAAAACCAGCATGGACTCTTCACATGCATTTTGTATGACACATGTCAATTGAGCGTCTCCTTGGAAACTAAACACTGGGGCTGACTTCATAATATGGCGATTAGAATTGGTTTCGCCCCACATATCTCCTGCAACATTCATTAGCACTTGTGAATTATTGAACAGTGCTATCCTTTTACCACATACAGCTTGGCGTTTGAGATAATCGTGCTTCCTTTCGCCACAACTCGGCATTTTAGTGCCCAAATGCAATGACCGCACAGCACCTGGAGATTATGAGTATCTGCCGTCAAAACATAAAATGGAGCGCTGGTGGAGAGCCCCGCGCCGCACCCGCTGAGGGATTAAAGGACTAATTGAGTCACAGCCTTTGTTTACTAAACAGAGATTAGCATGTGGCCTTGTTTAATAGATTCCTCCAAATCTCATTTAGTGGCAAAAGGCAGAGAGATAAAGAATGATATACGAGGTCTATTAGAAAAGTATCCGACCTTATTATTTTTTCAAAAACCATATGGATTTGAATCACGTGTGATTACATCAGACATGCTTGAACCCTCGTGGGCATGCAAGAGTTTTTTCACGCCTGTCGGTTACGTCATTCGCCTGTGGGCAGTCTTTGAGTGAGGAGTCGTCCACCCGCTCGTCGATTTTTTTCATTGTTTAGGAATGGCTCAGACTGTTGCTTTGTTTGATAAAATTTTTTTCAAAACTGTAAGGCACAACTGAGTGGACACCATTCAATAAATTCAGCTGGTTTTCGGTAAAAATTTTAACGGCTGATGAGAGATTTTGGTCTGGTAGTGTCGCTTTAAGGACGGTCCACGGCGCCTGACGGCGATCTGTGCTTCGAGGCGGCAGCGTCTCGCCGTTTCAAGTTGAAAACTTCCACATTTCAGGCTCTGTTGACGCAGTAAGTCGTCAGAGAACTTTCAGAAGAAGTCGGCATGAGGAGTTTATTCGTACATTCCATTGTTAACGGTCATTTTGTAATGAAAGAACGTGCGGGCAGAGTCGCATGTCGGGCTGGACCCGACTGCGGGGGGTCGCGGCAGGAAAAACACCTCCGTTGGAAATCTTAACGGGCAAGTTGGAACATGCCCAAGCTGTTAAACAATTTCTCAGTTACTCACTTGTTGAAAGCCATTAAAAGCCGCCTGAATTCTACAAATGGTTTTCAACACGGAGGTGTTTTTCCTGTCGCGGCGCACACAGATTTGCCGAGTCGTCACGGAAACGACTCGGCGAATTTGCGCGTACGTCTTTCATTAAAAAAATGTCCTTAAACAGTGGAATGTCCGCATAAATTCCTCATACCGGCCTCTTCTGAATCTTCTCTGTTCTCTCACGATGTCCTGGGTGAATTAAGCCTTAAATTAGGATGTTTTAAGCTCGAAACAGGCCGACGACAGCGCCTGGAAGCGCTGCAGGACGTCCCGCTCCGTGGGAAGTCCTTACACCGACAGAAACACCCCATAATCTCTCATCAGCCGTTAAACTTTTCACAGAAAACCATCTTAATTTCTCGAATAGTGTCCACTCGGATATTCCTCACAGGTCCAGAAAAAATTTTGATAAAGCAACGCGCGCCGTCTCGAGCAGCGTGTGAAACAAAGGAATTCAGCCGAGAGGGCGGGACCACATCTCACTCAAGGCCTGCCCACAGGGAAATGACGTCACCGACACGCGTGAAAAAACTCACGCATGCGCACAAGGGTTCAAGCATGATTGGTGTAATCGCATGTCATTCAAATCCATATAGTTAAAAAAAATAAAATAAAAGGGTCGGTTTATTATCTAAGAGACCTTGTACAAGGAAATAAAACGATAAAACCGTGTTTTTGATTTCCACAGTGCTCAAACATTTGCAGAAGGCTGATTCTGATAATGAGCTGTTGGATGGGTTAAGATGGGCCACCAAGTCTTACCAACTCTAAATCTACTTCTGTTTACCAAGCTAAGTGGATATCTTGAACTTAAATGACTGACAACATCAACAGGTGCCCAATCTACAGGAAACCTAAATCTAAACAACTGGTTTTCTGCTTGACAAATTGGGGGTCCGACAAGCTTAGAGTGGACTTTGGGAACTGTCCTACCTTTGCAACTGGTCTAGCATCAGCACAGACAGACTCACTGACTTACCAACATGGATCGTTTCTCTGGAATTCCTATATGCACATTTTGTTTTGTCAGTGCAGATGGTCACCCAACTGAAGCCGGTTTTTGTGCATAGGGTGGACATGAAAGGCCAAAATGTTGCAGGGTTTCCTTGCAACACATCGCCTTAGCAGGTGATTTCACAGATGATCGGGACCTTAAGTTTAGGGGAGAAGGTCATTAGTAGAACCACCTGCTAAAGCAGATCAGTTGCCAGGAAAACCTGCAACATCTCGGCCCTTTGTGGCACACTATAATCCACCCACAGACCTTAACCACACCATGAGCAGGCGCACTGGTGACAGTGATAAGTAAAAACTCCCTCAGTGTGTTTTTCACTGGTCTAGAACTTATGTGCAGCGCTTTGAGCTAACATATGTTTTAGTGATGTATGAATAAACCGAACTGACATGTTGCTCAGAAGAGCCATGACAGTTATCCAACACTGCAACTTTTCTTTAGGCTATATTTAAATGTATCAATGAATCATCCATCCATTAATCCATCCATCCATTTTCTTCCGCTTCATCTGAGGTTGGGTCGCGGGAGCAGCAGCTCAAGCAAAGCCGCCCAGACCTCCCGATCCACACACACCTCCCCCAGCTCCTCCGGGGGAACCCCGAGGCGTCCCAAGCCAGCTGCGAGACGTAGTCCCCGCAGCGTGTCCTGGGTCTTCCCCAGGGCCTCTTGCCGATCTCAAACACATTTGAATATCATGAAAAAGTTCAATATTTTTTGTAATTTTGAGATACGTTACTTCTGGTTTGGCAGCTGTTAGCTGTAATAATCAAAATTATAAATTACATAAATGATTGCAACCTTTTAGTTCATTTTTATGGAATACTCAGTGTTATCAAGTATCAGTGTTTTAATGTTTTAAGTAGGATGGGAGGTTCTGCAACATATACCAAAAAAATCATGACATTATTCTTGTTGTTGTTATATGGTTTTCTTAGGAAGCAAAGCTCTAAACAAAAGAAACGCCAATAATAAAGAGTACAGGACAACACTGCACAAAAAATCCTAAATTCAAGCGCTAATGATACAGAAAAAGGTACAACTTATCTGGATCCTCTTCAAGACACATTTGACATTACAGGTATGATTTATACTCTGGAAAATACTGTAAACCTGCTCAAAAAATACATCTAAATAAAGTAAAATCACTACAAAATTAGGAAAACACGACCTCCTTGGCAGAGGTCAAACATCTAGGAAAAGTTTCTCAGGATGCAACAACAATTCTTCAAATCATTAATTTATATGACTGAATGAACAGTTCAAAATTCAACTCATCTGGGTTTTAATAACTCATCCATCCATTTTCTTCCGCTTTATCCGGAGTCGAGTCGCGGGGGCAGCAGCTCAAGCAAAGCCGCCCAGACCTCCCGATCCACACACACCTCCCCCAGCTCCTCCAGGGGAACCCCAAGACGTTCCCAAGCCAGCCGAGAGATGTAGTCCCTCCAGCGTGTCCTGGGTCTTCCCCGGGGCCTCCTCCCAATGGGATGTGCCCGGAACATCTCTCCAGCGAGGCGTCCAGGGGGCATCTGGAAAAGATGCCCGAGCCACCTCAACTGACTCCTTTCGACGTGGAGGAGCAGCGGCTCGACTTCGAGCTCCTCCCGAGTGACCGAGCTCCTCACCCTATCTCTAAGGGAGCGCCCAGCCACCCTGCGGAGGAAACTCATCTCGGCCGCTTGTACTCGCGATCTCGTTCTTTCGGTCATGAGCCAAATCTCATGACCATAGGTGAGGATCAGAACGTAGATCGATCGGTAAATTGAGAGTTTCCCCGCCCTACTCAGCTCTCTCTTCACCACGATGGTCCGATACAGCGACCGCATCACTGCAGATGCTGCACCGATCCGTCTATCGATCTCACGCTCCATCCGTCCCTCACTCATGAACAAGACCCCGAGATACTTAAACTCCTCCACTTGAGGCCAGGATACTCCACCGACCTGAAGAGGGCAAAGCACCTTTTTCCGGTCGAGAACCATGGCCTCGGATTTGGAGGTGCTGATTTTCATCCCGGATGCTTCACACTCGGCTGCAAACCGCCCCAGTGCATGCTGAAGGTCCTGATTTGATGAAGCCAACAGAACCACATCGTCCGCAAACAGCAGAGATGAGATTCTGTGGTTCCCAAACCAGACCCCCTCTACACCCTGGCTGCGCCTAGAAATTCTGTCCATAAAAATAATGAACAGAACCGGTGACAAAGGGCAGCCCTGTCAGAGGCCAACGTGCACTGGAAACAGGTTTGACTTACTGCCGGCAATACGAAGCAAGCTCCTGCTGCGGTCGTACAGGGACCGGATAGCCCTTAGCAAAGGACCCCGGACCCCGTACTCCCGGAGCACTCCCCACAGGGTGCCCCGAGGGACACGGTCGAACGCCTTCTCCAGATCCACAAAACACATGTGGACTGGTTGGGCGAACTCCCATGAACCCTCCAGCACCCGATGGAGCGTGTAGAGCTGGTCCAGTGTGCCGCAACCAGGACGAAAATCACACTGCTCCTCCTGAATCCGAGGTTCGACCATCGGCCGAATTCTCCTCTCCAGTACTCTGGAATAGACTGGTTTTAATAACCAGTTTAAAAAAATAGCAGCTCAGCTAATTTAACCTCAAACCAGTGTGGCTTTGAGCTGTTAAATTCCAGCTAAAATGACAGATACTGGGAGAATAGAGTTTAAAGGAATTAAAATGGATCATTTCTAATGTAGTTCATTAAAACAAGTTGAAAACAGTTTACCACTCCTTCAGTGCTGTTTAAAACCAGTTTAAAATAATATCTGCTGTCAAATGGTTTTGAAAACATGTTCATGGAGGTTTAAAGGTCATTTAATCCAGTTTATCATAAAATAAATTCTTAATTAAGATCTGGCTTTTTCCCCCTTGTTGATGAACATATTTAAATAATGTTTTTTTTTCTGTCAATTGACTACTCTGCTAAAAAAAAAAAAAAACTTTATTCTGACCTGCAGAATACGTTTCCTTTATTCTGTATCAGGTCACTTCTTTAGCTGGTTCACAAAAAGTACAAAAATAAAAAATTATCTTTTCACACAGCTTTAGACTTTGTTTGTCTTCCCAGACATAAAGAGACGTGTTTATGAGCTTTGAGCCCAGTGAGTAAGTTTGAGATGGTCCTCGTATCAAATGGAGCTTGACTCAGCAGCAGACAGCTGGTGCTCAGTGGCGAGTCGGTCAAATGTAGGTGACACTGCTGACGAGTAATCATATGCTGCTCATTGTCCCACCCCATGCTAGCGTATCGATGCTCTCTTACCTGTGAGCTGCACCGCAGCAGCTCCACATACAGTAACCTGCAACATGAGACACTCTCTTGGAGACACGACAGTCCAAATATGTCAACAAACAGGATCAAATACACACACGCTACACACACTGCAAAATGTTTCTCAAGAAGAAACAAATAATAATCTTTTTAATACCCCAATTCCAACGAAGTTGGGACGTTGTGTAAAATGTAAATAAAAACAGAATACAATGATTTGTAAATCCTCTTCAACCTATATTCAATTGTTTTTGTGCAAATATTTGCTCATTTTGAAATGGATGCCTGCAACATGTTTCAAAAAAGCTGGGACAGTGGTATGTTTACCACTGTGTTACATCACCTTTCCTTTTAACAACACTCAAGCATTTGGGAACTGAGGACACTCATGATTGGGTATAAAAGGAGCATCCCCAAAAGTCTCAGCCATTCACAAGCAAAGATGGTGCGAGGACCACCACTTTATGAACAACTACATGAAAAAATGGTCCAACAGTTTAAGAACAATGTCTCTCAACGTTCAACTGCCAGGAATTTAGGGATCTTCAGTCCATAATATAATCATAAGATTCAGAGAATCAAAGCCGAAAACCAACGTTGAATACCCGTGACCTTCGATCCCTCAGGCGGCACTGCATTAAAAACCATCATTGTGTAAAGGATCTTACCACGTGGGCTCAGGAACACTTCAGAAAACCATTGTCAGTTAACACAGATCATCTCTACATCTACAAGTGCAAGTTAAAACTCTATCATGCAAAGTGAAAGCCATACATCAACAACATCAAGAAACACTGCCGCCTTCTCTGGGCCTGAGCTCATTTGAAATGGACAGACATAAAGTGGAAAAGTGTGCTGTGGTCTGATGAGTCCACATTTTAAATTGTTTTTGGAAATCATGGACGTCGTGTCCTCTGGACAAAAGAGGAAAAAGACCATCCAGATTGTTACCAGCACAAAGTTCAAAAGCCAGCATCTGTGATGGTATGGGGGTGTGTTAGTGCCCATGACATGGGCAACTTACACATCTGTGATGGCACCATCAATGCTGAAAGGTACATCCAGGTTTTGGAGCAACACATGCTGCCATCCAAGCAACGTCTTTTTCAGGGACGTCCCTACTTATTTCAGCAAGACAATGTCAAGCCACATTCTGCACGTGTTACAACAGCGTGGCTTCATAGTAAAAGAGTGCAGGTACTAGACTGCCAATATGTAGGTAATATGGCCAATATGTAGGTAAGGGTTCATTCTGGGAATGGTCAAGTTCACTGGCGTCAAGGAATTTGATTTTCAACTCGATTTGTACCAAAGCACACATATAGAAAGATTATGTAATTATTCTGAGAAGCTGAAATCAAAAGGTCAGTCCTTTGGGTGACAGTCAAAGTCACTGGGGACAGTTAAGGTCACTGGGGACACAAAAAAGTCAGAGTCAAAGGTCATATTTCCACCAAGCAATGAACTGTGTTAATTATCAGGAAATTCTGTAAGAAATCAAGCACATCCCTATTGATGGACCACTTACCCTGCCTATGTGTCCTAGTCCTAAGCATCCTTATGCTCATGGATACTGTTGTCTAGTTACCAAAATTGCTTTAGATGTGTCACTCAAAGGTAATGGGTATTTGTGTTATGCTGACTACAACTTATATATCAACCTGTTTTGGGGTCAGTTTATATTTTTCCTCTGGTAATTTTTTTTTATTTATTATACCCCGTAACATTTCATCATAGAGAGTCTAAACTATGTGTTTCAATATGATTGGAGCATTTTTCCATTTTGACCCCTACCTGGATACAGCTACCACCCTGGGATTGCCACCATACAATTTTGTGTAGACCATGGTACACTGAGGCTGGAGTCTAAGTGTTGTTTAGTACCCTAAAGTGATACAGAAAACCATGGACCATGGACTACTATCTCAAACTTTAAAATTGTACAGAAATGGCCCTCAAGTGTGTCTGTATATGTTAAGAGGTGAACTAAAGGAGTCCGAGCTATTACTTACGCGTCTGGCTCAGGCTCCTTGTCATTTTGGGACTTTTGCTGGGGCTGAAGAACGTTATTTACCAGCTCAGTGATCCCACTAAAGGGAAACCACCTGTTCAAATAAGCAAAGTATGACTGGAACATCGCAGTGAGTCATCAAGGGACAAAACAATCTGCCCTGAAAGCATTCTAGGAAGTAGGGCAGTTTAGACGTGAGCAAGAGCAGGGACATTGACTCCAACCAGAACAGAGTAAGGAGAAGGTCAGAACACAGGCAGAGCAGCGACCAGGCTGACAGCTATACTCAGAAATACACAACAAGACACAACCAGAGTCGCGGATGGGAAATAAGAAGCAGGAAAGCTGCACAGCCAGTAGAAGGGGGGGGGGGGGGGGGGGGGGTGTCAAGACATTAAAAAAGAAAACATCTAACATCTAATCTACATGTGTATAACAATTCAAACGATCAACAAGTCAATCAGGTGAGAACGAGCAGCCAGTCAGAAATCAGGGATACAGAGAAGAAAAAAGTCTCAAAGGACTTTGCAGACATTTATCACTAAGATACTTTACTTTGTTCCCATGATGCTTCACTGTTACCAAAGGCTCCCATATGCAAAAGTGTTCCGTGTGGGAATTCAACCAAAGATGCACTACTTTAAAAATGGAGACAAGTCTGAAAGCATTTCAGATTTGTCTCAAGTGAGACAGTGCTACAAACAGAAAGCTAACACTGTGTCTCCACAATTAACTTCAGGTCAACGTATGACCGAATAATTAGCTCAGTGATTCACAAAGTGTCGGCTGCTGCCCCGTGGTGGGGCACAAAAGTAATGCAAGTGGCCATGAGAAGTTGCTAAAAGTAAATAAATGTCTGATTTTGAAATAATAAATATTCTTCACTCATCTGACTCTGAATTGTTGCACTTTGATATTTTTATACACATGCACACGCAATTGTCTCATGTGACAATATTTGGGGTGGGCTACAAAAGATTTTTCGATTTAAAAAAAAAAAAAAAAAAAAAAAATCACAGCTTGACGGCTTTTGTAACTGAGAATAAACCAGTTTAAACCATGATAAAGTCTTGCTGCTGTGCATAATTTGTCATTTGACAGTCTTATGTAGAAGTGAAGCATTATGGTGAAAAAAGTGAAGATCACAGATACAATTATTCAAAAAGTCTGTCTCCATGGGAAAGGGGGCGTGGTTAATACAGTAGAAGTAGTTGTAAGTAAATCTGCCATCACTGATGTCATGCAAGGCGACAGTTTAGCGTGCAGGGCAACATTGCACAATCTGTTGTTACTCATTAAAAAGGACATGAAAACAAAATGCTGCTGTGCAGTCATTCCGCTACCGTGGCAACATTCCATGACGTCAGTGACTCTTCTTTAATTTTCCTCCCAGACAAACAGGAGAAAGCCACATGAAGCACACAGCTGACTGAGGGAAGACGTGTCAAAACCTAGAGCACTCTGGGTAATGTAGTTTACTTACTGTGCTGGCTGAGGCTTTGGTTCTTCTTTGATCCTAAAACATAAGAAAGTGCATGCAGCTCAGTGCATATGGAACACAAAGAGATGAGGAAAACAACAAAAGTCACAAACAATATGGCAGACTAAGGATGTAAAAGGTATTTCAGAATTTAAATAATAACTGAGGATATTAGAAAAGAACAGAATGGGGATGCTAATGGCAAAGACCAATTAAAAATAATGACTTTAAAGATGCCATAAGTTGCAATTCAAAATAAAATACAAGTATACTGCTTCATGTGAGCTAACCCATATGCCTTTTCAGTCACAGTCTGGTTCATAAGTGCTTGGACGATGATTATTTTTGTAATTTTGCCTCTGTGCACCACCACAATGGAGATTAAATTACACTGTCAGGATCCTCTCACCATATAGACATTCATTCAAGGGTTTAACAACTACTGCATGCCCCTACACTACTGTGCATTCGCCCTATTGAGATATCCCATAATCCCTTTTGCACCAGAGAGGTACTGCGGTCAAAACAACATGGAGAAACCGCATGACAACAATTACATTATACTACTAAAATGTAATTTTTATGACTTTCATAATATTTATAAGAGTGCTGCATGAGACCCTGAAACTATTCCAAATAATCCGTGTCTGCTACATTTAACCTGTGTGGATCTTCATGAATGCAAACCAAATTACAGACATCTTATATATATTACTCTGGAACAAACTGCACAGAAAGCGTGGTCAAAGGCCAATAAGCAAGACATTAACCCTCTGGGGTCTGAGGGCATTTTTTGGACAGTTCACTGGCCTGGCATAAATGTTTTATTATTGCTGTTAACAGCTCTCCCTGCATCCCACAATCAAGTTTTACGTCCTTTTTTTTTCAGGACAACCTGTGCTTTCAGAATATATATGTTTTTGTTGTGTTTTATAAGTGTAATAAAGGTTTACAATCAAAAATAGGCAAGGAAAAAATAAAGCGAAAAATTATTTTCCACACACATTTATTCAAAACACACAGCAAACTATAATAAACAACTGTTTTGACACTTTGTAAAGGTAATTTGAGGTCTTGTGTGAAAGTCTGTACAACAAAAAGGTTCAAACAATAAACACAAATGCACATTTTGAACAATATATACAAAATGATCTATGCGTTTTGTTGTCCATTGATATGGTAGCAAGCAACAGAGTTAGCAGAGAAAGCAACAGAGTTATCCAGTAACATTCACATGCAAACTAGTGGAGCAATCCTGATAGTTACACACTCTTTGTTTGAGCACGTGAGATTGTCATCAGAGGCTCTCCGTGTGCTCCTGCTTTCACTGATTGCTGTGCGTAATGGCGCAGGGCGCACTGAGTATGTACTAATAGTATGTACTCATTGGAGCACCCAGGGGGCAACTAAAACGGGCCAACTAGTAACACATCACTCCTGAAAACGATCTTTGGCTTTTCACGTGAGGTAAATCTGCCCTACGATTGGATTTTGGAAAACCATGTGACGGTGAACCAATTCCGATTGGACACTCACATTGCGCACATCATCACACAGCTTCTATGAGGAGTACAAAGATGGCCGATGGCTGACTCGAAAGTCTGCGGAGTTAACTTTTCAGCAAAAAAAAAAAAAAAAAGAGTAAGTTTCTATCTCATATCATTCAACAGTTATTTATAATTTAGTAACGCTTAGTCTTAGTCGTCGTATACAACGGCGTCGACCCCAGAGGTTTAAAGAGTAAACTTCACTTTCCCCCAAAATGACTTGAACAGGAAGCGAGTGCAGCTCACAGCGATTCCCACTGAAAATAACAGAGAAACAAACTGAGCTTCTCACGTGTTTACATAAAACAAACACAACAACAACATCTAAAAACCCAGAGAATATATTCACCAGAGCTTTAGGCACAATATACAAAGAGTTTTACCTTGTGATGTTAATGCTGTTGTCTGTGTGCAGCTGTTAAATTGCAGCCTGATCTGAACATCTCAGTGCATTTCTCAATGTTGTTGACATCTCGCAGAGCGGCGAAGTCTATGAGATTTTGTGAGATTTTACGGGATTTGAAACCTCAATAGGGCGAATTGTGCAATGTTTGCCTGTTGCATCATCAGTCACAGCATAACCATGATGTTTTTCCCCAAAAAACAGCTACAATACATACAGTGCTGAGAAACAGCATTCACACCCTTGGCCTTTTGCACAGATTAGGAAGCTGCACACACCACTATACACTGATGAGACAGAGGTGGAGAGGGTGAAAACCTTCAAATTCCTCAGCACTCACATCAGTGATGACCTCACCTGGTCTTACAACACCCAACAGATCATCAAGAAGTCCCAACAGAGACTGTACTTTCTGAGAAGACAGAAAATTTGGTGTGTCCGCTAAAATTCCAAGCAACTTCTACAAGTGTACGATTGAGACTGTCCTCACCACTGCCATCACAGTCTGGTGAAGTAATTGCACAGTCCAAGACAGGAAGGCTCTCCAGCCTGTGATGAAGACATCGCAGTACATCCCTGGGGCAGTCTTCCCCTCACTGCAGGACATTTACCAAACCAGAGTCCTACGTAGGACACCCAACCTCATCAGGGACAGTACACACCCCCAACTCTCACTCTTCACACTCCTACCATCAGGCAGACGCTACAGGAGTCTGAAGTCTAGGTCTACTAGGCTGGTGAACAGCTTCTACCCACAGGCCATTAGGCTTCTCAATAACTCTTTGACACACTGACCCCCCCCACCACCTGAGTGACTGGTATTTCACTGTCATTCTTCTCCTCATCATTATTACAGTCATCCTCTAAAGTCCCGTTTACACATAGCCGGTAAACCCTCCCGGAAGCCTCCCGGCAGAGATTTTGCCCCCTCCGGGCCGTTTTAGGGATCACATGTGGTAGTTAACGCCGGCGCATGGGGGCGCGGTTTGGTTCCGGCTTCACCGGGAATCGTCGAAAAATTATTCAACATGTCGAATAATTCCGGGAGCGCTCCTGGAGAAGTGGCCTGACAACGGAGATAACACGAACAACGGCGTTTCATACTTTTTAATCACCGTATCATCCCGCACCTTCCTGTAGTCCCGCAGTTTACACCGTCGTAATTGGCGGCAGGCGTTGTATCCCTAACCAACGGCGTGTAAAACGACGATAGAGCCCACATCGGCGTCCTCAAAGGTGTTTTAACCGGTGACAGAGGCAGACAAAATGGCGGCGCTAGCGGACAGTACGCTGTTCTAAACGCCACCTCCCGGTTAACGGCGTTCCAAACGGCCGATAGGCGGCAGTCAGTATAAAAACGCTAGCGCGCTGCATGCAGGTCTCTCACTCGCGGCCAGCTTCAGATATTTTTGCAGAGAAGCTCCAGTATACCTCCTAAAATAAAATTGGCAGCGGCAAGGACTTACCAAGAGGTCTGGCTCAGAAGCATAGGGTAGTGCTGTGGTGTAGACGAGCAACATGTTGAGGCGGGAAAAAAGGAGAAAAAAGAAAAGACTGCGAGATGAGCTCCCTGTCACTCCCTCCCCCTGCACTGACAGCTGCTTCAGCCTATTATACTCTGGGGGTGGTGCCTATAAGCAAAAGTTCCTGGAGTAACGCAGGATTTGCCTGGATAAATCCAACGGTACACAGGGCATTATCGGCGGCAGCAAAATACCGCCGTTCTCACGCGCGTCTTAACCTGCGATTGTAAAGGATAGAACTGAGTATTAACCCCCGTTGCCTGACGTGTGCCGGATGCTACGGCGTCAAAACTCTGCTTTATTCGGCGGATTTAGCGGCATTTTATCCGCGTATTTGCGGCTAGTATGGCGCTCAAAACGCTGGTGAAATGCTCCGCCCCTTTCCACCGTGAAAACAGCCAGAACTACTGCGAACTTCGGTCTACGTACTACCCGCGGACAAAACCGTCTGTGTAACCTGGGCTTAAGTATTTATTATAATAGCTCTGTTCACTATTTATGCACCCATGCACCTTACGACTCCAAAATTGCCAATACTGCGTAAACTGCACATCCTCTAAACTGTATATCCTTTAAATATTGTATATAATACATTCTTCAGTCTAATAATGTGTATTTTATAATGTGTTTTCTTTTTTAAATCATCTGATGTGAACTTTCTACATGCAGATTTTCTAGGGAGAATGAACAGAGCAAGAATGTGTGGTATCACTGCCTGTTTTTACTGTGCACTGTTATCCTCCTGCCTACCAGGACATACACACATACACTCAACAAAAATATAAACGCAACACTTTTGGTTTTGCTCCTATTTTGTATGAGATGAACTCAAAGATCTAAAACTTTTTCCACATACACAATATCACCATTTCCCTCAAATATTGTTCACAAACCAGTCTAAATCTGTGATAGTGAGCACTTCTCCTTTGCTGAGATAATTCATCCCACCTCACAGGTGTGCCATATCAAGATGCTGATTAGACACCATGATTAGTGCACAGGTGTGCCTTAGACTGCCCACAATAAAAGGCCACTCTGAAAGGTACAGTTTTGTTTTATTGGGGGGGGGGATACCAGTCAGTATCTGGTGTGACCACCATTTGCCTCATGCAGTGCAACACATCTCCTTCGCATAGAGTTGATCAGGTTGTCAATTGTGGCCTGTGGAATGTTGGTCCACTCTTCAATGGCTGTGCGAAGTTGCTGGATATTGGTAGGAACTGGTACACGCTGTCGTATACGCCGGTCCAGAGCATCCCAAACATGCTCAATGGGTGACATGTCCAGTGAGTATGCCGGCCATGCAAGAACTGGGACATTTTCAGCTTCCAAGAATTGTGTACAGATCCTTGCAACATGGGGCCGTGCATTATCCTGCTGCAACATGAGGTGATGTTCTTGGATGTATGACACAACAATGGGCCTCAGGATCTCGTCACGGTATCTCTGTGCATTCAAAATGCCATCAATAAACTGCACCTGTGTTCTTCGTCCATAACAGACGCCTGCCCATACCATAACCCCACCGCCACCATGGGCCACTCGATCCACAACATTGACATCAGAAAACCACTCACCCACACGCCGCCACACACGCTGTCTGCCATCTGCCCTGAACAGTGTGAACCGGGATTCATCCGTGAAGAGAACACCTCTCCAATGTGCCAAATGCCAGCGAATGTGAGCATTTGCCCACTCAAGTCGGTTACGACGACGAACTGGAGTCAGGTTGAGACCCCGATGAGGACGACGAGCATGCAGATGAGCTTCCCTGAGACGGTTTCTGACAGTTTATGCAGAAATTCTTTGGTTATGCAAACCGATTGTTTCAGCAGCTGTCCGAGTGGCTGGTCTCAGACGATCTTGGAGATGAACATGCTGGATGTGGAGGTCCTGGGCTGGTGTGGTTACACATGGTCTGCGGTTGTGAGGCTGGTTGGATGTACTGCCAAAATCTCTGAAACGCCTTTGGAGACGGCTTATGGTAGAGAAATGAACACTGAATACACGAATACACATTCCTGCTGTCAGCATGCCAATTGCACGCTCCCTCAAATCTTGCGACATCTGTGGCATTGTGCTGTGTGATAAAACTGCACCTTTCAGAGTGGCCTTTTATTGTGGGCAGTCTAAGGCACACCTGTGCACTAATCATGGTGTCTAATCACCATCTTGATATGGCACACCTGTGAGGTGGGATGGATTATCTCAGCAAAGGAGAAGTGTTCACTATCACAGATTTAGACTGGTTTGTGAACAATATTTGAGGGAAATGGTGATATTCTGTATGTGGAAAAAGTTTTAGATCTTTGAGTTCATCTCATACAAAATGGGAGCAAAACCAAAAGTGTTGCATTTATATTTTTGTTGAGTGTATATGATAGTGAGGAAAATAAGTATTTGAACACCCTGTGATTTTGCAAGTTCTCCCACATAGAAATCATGGAGGGGTCTGAAATTTTCGTGTTAGGTGCATGTCCACTGTGAGAGATAATAATCCCCCCCAAAAACCAAAATAACATACATTCAAACCCATTTCCAATGAAGTTGGGACGTTGTGTAAAATGTAGATAAAAACAGAATGTAGATAAAATCCTCTTCAACCTATATTCAACTGAATACACCACAAAGACAAGATATTTAATGTTCAAACTCATTAACTTTTTTTTTTTGTGCAAATATTTGCTCATTTTGAAATGGATGCCTGCAACACGTTTCAAAAAAAGTTGGCACGGGGCAACAAAAGACAGGGAAGTTGATGAATGCTCAAAGAACACCTGTTTGGAACATTCCACTGGTGAACAGGTTAATTGGAAACAGGTGAGTGTCATGATTGGGTATAAAAGGAGCATCCCCAAAAGTCTCAGCTGTTCACGAGCAAAGATGGGGTGAGAATCACCACTTTGTGAACAACTGCATGAAAAAAATAGTCCAACAGTTTAAGAATAATGTTTCTCAATGTTCAATTGCACGAAATTTAGGGATTCCATCATCCACAGTCAATAATATAATCAGAAAATTCAGAGAATCTGGAGAACTTTCTACATGTAAGCAGCAAGGCCGAAAACCAACACTAAATGCCCGTGACCTTCGATCCCTCAGGTGGCACTGCATTAAAACCGACATCATTGTGTAAAGGATCTTACAGCGTGGGCTCAGGAACACTTCAGAAAACGATTGTCAGTTAACACAGTTTGTTGCTACATCTACAACTGTAAGTTAAAACTCTACCATGCAAAGCGAAAGCCATACATCAACAACATCCAGAAACGCCGCCACCTTCTCTGGGCCCGAGCTCATTTGAAGTGGACAGACACAAAGTGGAAAAGTGTGCTGTGGTCTGATGAGTCCACATTTCAAATTGTTTTTGGAAATCATGGACATCGTGTCCTCTGGACAAAAGAGGAAAAAGACCATCCAGATTGTTACCAGCACAAAGTTCAAAAGCCAGTATCTGTGATGGTATGGGGGTGTGTTAGTGCCCATGGCATGGGCAACTTACACATCTGTGATGGCACCATCAATGCTGAAAGGTACATCCAGGTTTTGGAGCAACACATGCTGCCATCCAAGCAACGTCTTTTTCAGGGATGTCCCTGCTTATTTCAACAAGACAATGTCAAGTCACATTCTGTATGTGTTACAACAGCGTGGCTTCATAGTAAAAGAGTGCAGGTACTACAACCCCTGGCAAAAATTATGGAATCACCGGCCTCAGAGGATGTTCATTCAGTTGTTTAATTTTGTAGAAAAAAAAAAGCAGATCACAGACATGACATAAAACTAAAGTCATTTCAAATGGCAACTTTCTGGCTTTAAGAAACACTATAAGAAATCAAGAAAAAAAATATTGTGGCAGTCAGTAACGGTTAATTTTTTAGACCAAGCAGAGGAAAAAAATATGGAATCACTCAATTCTGAGGAAAAAATTATGGAATCACCCTGTAAATTTTCATCCCCCAAATTAACACCTGCATCAAATCAGATCTGCTCATTGACATTGACCCTATGCTGACATTGACCCTATGTGTCTTTTTGCAAGGAATGTTTTTGCAGTTTTTGCTCTATGGCAAGATGCATTATCATCTTGAAAAATGATTTCATCATCCCCAAACATCCTTTCAATTGTCCAAAATATCAACATAAACTTGTGCATTTATTGATGATGTAATGACAGCCATCTCCCCAGTGCCTTTACCTGACATGCAGCCCCATATCATCAATGACTGTGGAAATTTACATGTTCTCTTCAGGCAGTCATCTTTATAAATCTCATTGGAAAGGCACCAAACAAAAGTTCCAGCATCATCACCTTGCCCAATGCAGATTCGAGATTCATCACTGAATATGACTTTCATCCAGTCATCCACAGTCCACAATTGCTTTTCCTTAGCCCATTGTAACCTTGTTTTTTTCTGTTTAGGTGTTAATGATGCCTTTCGTTTAGCTTTTTCTGTATGTAAATCCCATTTCCTTTAGGTGGTTTCTTACAGTTCGGTCACAGACGTTGACTCCAGTTTCCTCCCATTCGTTCCTCATTTGTTTTGTTGTACATTTTTCGATTTTTGAGACATATAAGTTTTCTGTCTTGACGCTTTGATGTCTTCCTTGGTCTACCAGTATGTTTGCCTTTAACAACCTTCCCATGTTGTTTGTATTTGGTCCAGAGTTTAGACACAGCTGACTGTGAACAACCAACATCTTTTGCAACATTGCGTGATGATTTACTCTCTTAAGAGTTTGATAATCCTCTTTGTTTCAATTGACATCTCCTGTGTTGGAGCCATGATTCATGTCAGTCCACTTGGTGCAACAGCTCTCCAAGGTGTGTTCACTCCTTTTTAGATGCAGACTAACGAGCAGATCTGATATGATGCAGGTGTTAGTTTTGGGGATGAAAATTTACAGGGTGATTCCATAGTTTTTTCCTCAGAATTGAGTGATTCCATATTTTTTTCCTCTGCTTGGTCTAAAAAAGTAACCGTTACTGACTGCCACAATCTTTTTTTCTTGATTTTTTATAGTGTTTCTTAAAGCCAGAAAGTTGCCATTTGAAATGACTTTAGTTTTGTGTCATATCTGTGATCTGCTTTTTTTCTACAAAATTAAACAACTAAATGAACATCCTCCGAGGCCGGTGATTCCATAATTTTTGCCAGGGGTTGTAGACTGGCCTGTCTGCAGTCCAGACCTGCCGCCCATTGAAAATGTGTGGCGCATTATGAAGCGCAAAATACAACAACGGAGACCCTGGACTGTTGAACAACTAAAGTTGTACATCAACCAAGAATGTGAACGAATTCCACCTGCAAAGCTTCAACAATTAGTTTCCTCAGTTCCCAAATGCTTATTGAGTGTTGTTAGAAGGAAAGGTGATGTAACACAGTGGTAAACATACCACTGTCCCAGCTTTTTGAAACGTGTTGCAGACATCCATTTCAAAATGAGCAAATATTTGCACAAAAACAATAAAGTTTATCAGTTTGAACATTAAATATCTTGTCTTTGTGGTGTATTCAATTGAATATAGGTTGAAGAGGATTTGAAAATCATTGTATTCTGTTTTTATTTACATTTTACACAATGTCCCACCTTCATTGGAATTGGGGTTGTACAACTATTTGCGCACACCCGCGGCTGAATGACAGAGTGTGCACTGTGAGAGCCCATCGAAACCGCTCGCGGCAGGTGTCGGCCAAATTCCAACTGACACACACAAACATCTAACACCGCTCACTTGGTACTTAGAAAATATATGGCCATTTACACTATTAACACAAAAACATTCACCAGACAATCTTTGTCGAACTGGATGTGAAATTTGTCTCAGTGCCCCACAAGTGTGTCCACCAACAGGAGCGGCTGTGGAGATCTGTGGATCTGGACGTCATGTATGGAGAACACGTACAGTGTTTGGACGGACAAACTAACAACCGTCCACTGTGAGGCGCGTGTCTGCTCGCTGTCCTCACGTGGACATACGTAAAAACATATATTGCTGTTGTAATGGGGTGCAGCAAGCGCGCACACAGCGTGCACATTGATGGGTTACCCTAGGTGAAACAGAACATCACATCATGCCACCCATGTGAGCTCTGTTCAACATGAAGCGGTGTCTGTCCCACTGCGCCGTCCACAAGACATACGTGTCGGGCAGGATACACGCGCGGGGCCGGCTGGACACTCTGCCAGTCGATGTGGACATGATAAGAGCGCTCTGCTTCATCATTCATGTAATTTCATGACTGTATGTCTGTGACCATGGGTCATCCACAGAGGAACAGACAGAGCATACTTGTACTGTCCGCTTGATAAGAGGGATTCAATAAAATGCGGTGTGATTTTATTTTTTTAAATATGTCCATGACATTCTTGATATCATTTTCCCGCACCTTTAATAGGACAATGATGGTAGCTCAGTGGTAACACTTCTGGCTGACAAACAGAGCTTTTGGAATGTGCAGGTTCGAATCCCATGGGTGGCATGTATTTTTTTTATTTTCACAGCAGCTGTGCAATGTAGTTACACATCGCGCAACTGCTTGCACTGTGTTCCCACGTGCACAAAACCGTCGCAGCAGCAGCGTTCTCACTTGCCCGTCAGCTCGATGTTTTCGTGGGTTGCTCATAAGAGCTGTTTGCCGTAATTTGTACTTAGTCGTACTATGTGTGAAGGGGTCCTAACTGCAGTTCAGTGAAAAGTGTAACCCATTTCAATTTTCCACAAAGAGAAAATTTACTTTGATGAAATCTAATTATTATAAAAAGGACCTTAATTTTTGTGTTATATCACAAAATCACATCTTATTTTATTTCTGATTTATTTTGTGGGGAATCTATGGCAAACAGTGAGTTTGCTCCATTAGATCTTGCAGACAAGGAAGAAGTAACTGTGACCACCAGATATCGACAAATGATACAGCAGACCTGTGTGAGTGTTGTCTTATCTGTTCAGCACATATCCAGCAAAATTATTCTGTGAAAAATGTCCAGATGTCACAAGTGGAATCTCTGGTCACTTGTGTTTACTAGCTGTGTCCCTCACTTTTTTCCTGATTCTACTTTATTATTATTTCTTGCCTTTTTATTGGCATTTTTAGTTCTACCACATTTATTTGGCTCCATGAAAATTAGTAAGGTATATCTTATATATATATTCCAATTCTAAGGTGGAACTATGCTAGTATACTAAGGTATATCTAAATATCTAAACAGGAAGAGTAAAATAGAAGAGCAGAAAAGAGGTAAAGTAGAGCACTTAGGTGCCTGGTCTTGAGAACCAGGGATGGTAGGTTGAAAAGCTTTTTATCCCATGGGAACTCTCCCTACCCACCCAAGCAGCTCAAGAAAAAAAGGATATATATATATAATAGATATAACATGATGTTGATACTCAAAGTTTGACACTTGAAGGTTGGACCCCCCCACCCCCAATGTGATCAATGACCTCCTACAAAAAGTCTGCCATGGTGTCTCATTTTAACCCATGTGAGTTCAAATCCTAATGTTTGCAGACAAGGCAAATTTTGTTCATATTAGTAATAAAAGACTGAATTATTAATTTAAACATTAAAGAATAAAGTTAAAATGATGCCAAAGAAACCCCCCCCCCCCATGACATAACAGAAGTCAAGTGACTTTCTTCACATATTTAGTAAGTTAAAACAACAAAGATGCATCACTGACATAAATGAAGACTTTTGAAAAACACTCCAATTATACAGCCAGTGGAGATGAAATCCAACTGAGTAAAAACAGTCCTTGATATTTACAACATGAGGAAGCCATTGAAGACATACAGACATTTCACAGCACCAGAAGAGGGGAGGAAAAACTCTCCAACAGTCCACTTCAGCTCAAGCTGAACAGAGTAGGAAGGAAAGCTGTGTGAGATCTGTGTCAGATCAGTGAGAAAACACACGAGAGAAGATAAAGTCCTGTGTACCCATCAGTCCCGGTGGTCTGTTTTCCAATGAGCCAGTCCATATTTATCGTCTGGCTGTGTTCTCCTGATGACCTGCAGCGCTGTTCTTTATTGATCCCATCAGCCCCCGTCTCTGTAGTCACATTACCACACTCATATTTATCTGATGGAGCTGCTGCTGCACGGGGACGATCTGTGCACGCATCCAAGCCCATGTGCTCATGAGTATGAGTGCACCGTGCAGACATGCGTGTGTGTGTGTGCACGCGCATGTATTATTTGTCAAGGAGCAGTACAATGAGAGTACAAAATGTCTGCAGTGATGTACACAGTATCCAGGGCGCAGTGGAGGCTGAAGAACAGACGCCGCCTGGTGCAGAGCATCTTTGTTTTTTATGTCCATGTGTAGATTTTTACACTTTTGTTGGTGTCAGACTGACAGGTTTTCTTTTAAGCCACATGCTGCTATTTAATTGACTGATACCACACTGCTCTCTAGTGGACACTGATGGAATTGTGGCATTGTGTTTCTGTACCTTTATGACAGTGTTTCTCAAACTTTTTGGACCAAGGATCACTGAAACATTTTTTTTTAAATTTCAGACATCTGAAAATTCAGGTCATGCTCCTAATGAATGAGGGAAAATGTAATTTTTTATACTGAGAAATCAGGGTTTTTTGTGGACTTTAACGGTAAATACGTCAAAATGGTTAAAATCTGTATTTTTCAAGGATGAGGTTCGAGTATTGTTCATTACTTCCAACTCTTTAGTTGGAAGTAATGATTTATAAAACTGGCATCTAATTTTGCAAAAGAAAGTGCTGATTGGATGGCAGCACGGTGTCTTAGTGGTTAGCACTGTTGGTTCACAGCGAGAGGGTCATGGGTTCAATTTGCGTGGGTTCTCTCTGGGTGCTCCGGCTTCCTCCCACATCCAAAGACATGCAGGTTAGGTGGATTAGAAACTTTAAATTGTCCGTAGGTGTGTGTGTGTGCGGGTGTGTTTGTTTGTCTATATGTGGCCCTGCCACAGACTGGCGTCCTGTCCAGGGTGAACCCTGCCTGACGCTCTATGACTGCTTACAAGGTCTATTAGATAATAAACCGACCCTTTTATTTATTTATTTTTAACTATATGGATTTGAATGACGTGCGATTACACCAATCATGCTTGAACCCTCTGTGCGCAATGCGTGAGTTTTTTTACGCGTGTCGGTGACGTCATTTCCCTGTGGGCAGGCCTTGAGTGAGATGTGGTCAGCCCCCACTCGCCGGAATTCCTTTGTTTCACACGCTGCTCGAGACAGCGCGCGTTGCCTTTATCAAATGTTTTCTGGACCTGTGAGGAATATCCGAGTGGACACTATTCGAGAAATTAAGCTGGTTTTCGGTGAAAAGTTTAACGGCTGATGAGAGATTATGGGGTGTTTCTGTCGCTGTAAGGACTTCCCACGGAGCGGGACGTCGTGCAGCGCTTCCAGGCGCCGTCGTCAGCCTGTTTCGACCTGAAAACATCCTAATTTAAGGCTTAGTTCACCCAGGACGTCGTGATGAGAACAGAGAGAAGATTCAGAAGAGGCCGGCATGAGGACTTTATGCAGACATTCCACTGTTTAAGGACATTGTTTAATGAAAGACGTGCGTGCAAATTCGCCGAGTCGTTTCCGTGACGACTCGGCAAATCTGTGTGCGCCGCGACAGGAAAAACACCTCCGTGTTGAAAACCATTTGTAAAATTCAGGCGGCTTTTGATGGCTTTCAACAAGCGAGTAACTGAGAAATTGTTTAACAGCTTGGGCATGTTCCAACTTGCCCGTTAAGGTTTCCAACGGAGGTGTTTTTCCTGTCGCGACCCCCCGCAGTCGGGTCCGGCCCGACATGCGACTCTGCCCGCACGTTCTTTCATTACAAAATGTCCGTTAACAATGGAATGTCCGAATAAACTCCTCCTGCCGACTTCTTCTGAAAGTTCTCTGTTCTGACCACTTCCTGGGTCAACAGAGCCTGAAATGTGGAAGTTTTCAACTTGAAACGGCGAGACGCTGCCGCCTTGAAGCACAGATCGCCGTCAGGCACCGTGGGCCGTCCTTACGGCGACGCTACCAGACCAAAATCTCTCAGCTGTTAAAATTTTTACTGAAAACCAGCTGAATTTATCGAATGGTGTCCACTCAGTTGTGCCTTACAGTTTTGAAAAAATTTTGATCAAACAAAGCAGCAGTCTGAGCCATTCCTAGTAAGTAATAGTCCCTTCGGCTGCTCCCTTGTTTGCACTTGGGGTCGCCACAGCAATCCAAGGTGGATCTGCTTGTTGAATTGGCACAAGTTTTACCGCCGGATGCCCTTCCTGACGCAACTCCACATTACATGGAGAAATGTGGCAGGGGTGGGATTTGAACCCGGAACCTTCTGAACTGAAACCAAGTGCATTAACCACCCTAAACAATGAAAAAAAAAAAGGACGAGAGGGTGGGCCACTCCTCACTCAAAGACTGCCCACAGGCGAATGACGTAACCGACAGGCGTGAAAAAAGCTCTCGCATGCCCACGAGGGTTCAAGCATGTCTGACGTAATCACACGTGATTCAAATCCATATGGTTTTTGAAAAAAATAATAAGGTCGGATACTTTTCTAATAGACCTCGTAGATAGGCTCCAGCCCCCTGTGACCTTTACTTGGACTAAGCGGTTGAAGATGAGTGTGGGTGAGACATCTGACTCCCAAAATAACCAGAAGCAGGAGGTCTGCTACCCACTCCAGCAATACATTACTATCATTACTATTAGACTTGTTTTAAACACACTGACAAACACTTAAAGTTCCAAGACATTAATTTAAATGTGATATTTTACCAATATACTCAAAGTGACCTCCTATGGTCATAATGTATGTTTTTCCAAATAACAGAACACAAAAGCACACAGAGGTAGTTCAGACTTGTGTCCCCTCACGTATTCTGGTCTCAAAGTGCACCACCACTTTGTCTCCCCACGTGAACAGGAGCGCTCCAGCCATCAAAGCAACACGCACGCACATCAAAGTATCAGGCCCATGTTACACGGCCTTTAAGCTGTCGGGTTGTCTAACAATAAAATACATGAACTTGTTTCTATAAATTTAGCCATTTTCATAGGGGGCGTGGACATTTGACCTTGACCTTGTTCCGTGACCAATTCAAACAAAAACAATCAAATCAGGATTAGAAAGTTTTAAGACTTCTTACAATGACACTTACACACAGTTACAGTATATAAACAGCACGTCCTGCAGGCTGCACGCCGTCCTCCCATCATGCTCCTCTTCACTGCAATATCATGCATTCAAGGAACTGCAGTTTTTGGTCGCTATATTCAATATATTCACTTTGACACACACACGCGCGCGCAGTGTGCACAGGACAATGGAGTGTAAAGCCTCACCACTGTGGCAGGAGAAAATGAATGTTACTTGTCACAGAGCTAAAAATGAGGGCTAATGGTTTTCACAGAAACACCATGTAAACACTAACATCATACAATAATTTAATACAACTTGATATGTGGATGAAGGGCAAGGATTTGTTTTGCTTAAAGGTCAAGGGCATCAGGTCAAAGGCTTTGGCTTGTCTGTTTGTTTGTTCCCGTATCCCTCCCAGGTCCTTTGGTTCATTTCCAAACACCATAAGTGGATTACGCTCAACCCTAGAATTGTCCTAAAGAGTTTTGTTTTGGCAAAAGTCAAGTCATTGGGTCAAAGGTCAAAATTTAGATTTTGCCCACCCACTCAGATGTCCATCAAACATGGCACATATGTGTAACTGGGTTCTGGAACTGCCCAAGCAAGTTCAAATTTAGCAAAGTCAGTCACTGAAGTTAAGGTTAGTGAGGTCAAAGGTCAACATTTAGGGCCCCTTCACACATAGTGTGAAGTTGGACGAAGTGCCACTAGTGCGCATGATGCAGGAATCGTGGTGCAAACGTGTAATGTCATCCCTGCCCATGGGCGGCACCAGGGGCGCTAGAGCTCCCCCTGGATTGGTCATAGCAACCCCCCAAGAAAATAATTCCTGATTTTTTAAAGGCCTTGTCCACAATCAACTAAACTTCTGCTGTACAATCTTTTTTTTGTCATTTTCAAAAAGTGTCCCATTCAAAAAAATCTCCATTCTCACTGATCCAGTGAAACCGCATGAAAATGCTGTAGTACACATGCCAGGCCTGTATGTGGCACTGTAACGCTTCTGCAAAAAAATGAAGACGTGGAGCTAACAACAAAAGCTAAAACTTTAGAAGTCGGCTCTTGGATTAAATAAAGTCTTTTTAATCTGACATGTTGTGAGGATTCATCATCACAGCTGAAAAACTGTTCTCCACCTGACACCCTTGTTTTGGAAGATGACGTCTGGAAATGCATTAATTTGTTATGATGGAAGTTACTTGTTAAGGCTTTTTTTTTTAAGGTTTTTTTAAAGAAGTTCCTCAGTGTCTGTCTGCTCTGGGTGAGTTTCTCAGACTGAGCTGGAGGATGTCAGCACTTTGTCCCACCACCAACAAGAAGAAAAAAATAATGTGCTAAATTAGACTGTTAAATTACACTGTTAAGAACATGTTATAGTGGCAGGGTGATGACATCCTTTCAGTTTTCCACAGTAAGACACTTCTGGCATTTTCAGATTTATGTGATTAGATAAATATTTCACTCATAAAAGAAAATAAACATTCATCAACAGAACTGATTGTTTTATATAAAATGAGTGTAACGTGATGTTCAGTGACATCACATTCAACAATGTCATAATAATAATAATAAATTTAATTTATAATGCACCTTTCATGAATAAAAATCTTAAAGTGCTACAGGGAAAAAAATAAAACCAAGGATAAATAAGAGAATAAAAAATAAAATCTTAAGCTAAAAACAGTCACCAGACTATAATAAATCCAAATAAAATAATAAAATAGAATTAAAAGACAAAGATGCAACAGATTCAAATTATTGAGACCTGTGATGGCCTGTCTAAACAGGCATGTCTTGAGGCTTTTTTTTAAAGCTTCTACAGTCTGTGGAGCCCTCTGGTGGTCAGGGAGGGAGTTCCAAACATGAGGGGCAGCAGAACAGAAGGCCCTGTCTCCCATGGTGTGACGTTTGTTGCGAGGGAGATGGAGAAGATTAGTGTTGTACGAATGGAGGGTGTGTGAGGAGTGAGGAGGTCTTTGAGGTATGTGGGGGCATTGCCATGGATGCAATCTTAAAATGGATTCTGTAGGTGATGGGGAGCTGCACTGCTTTGAAAGTATTGGAGCCTTTGAAGGTGTTTTCCAGAGATCCCAAAGAGCAGGGAGTTCCAGTAGTCAAAGGAATGGACGAGTTTTTCAGCATCAATGATGACATCGTACTGCAGGGAGTGTATTTTCAAGTTGCTGAAATGGTTCAGTTTTTGCTGGCCAAATATCCATGAGTGGAACTGGAAAGAGGTGAAGTCTGTGGCCTAAAGAACTACCCGAGGAACAGCAGTAGGCACAGACAAACCAATGACTCCTGGCAATTAACCCTCAGAACACAGACTCTGGACAGCAACCAAATCATTGATGCTTTTGCTCTTAAGCACAACAACATGTGCATTGTGCTGTTATGAAGACATCAATGGGAGGTGAAAGATTTTTTCCTCTGCCTGCTGTTGGCATTTTTCTCCTGAGGCTACAGGCTACATGTGTAGGTCTGTGGATAGTTGTATTAAACAGTAGTCTTGGTTTGTGATTTTGGTCAATCTGTATATCATTAGTGACTGTCGCAGATCAGAATGTGGCTGTGTGTACGCACGCCTGTGAATGTGGCAGAGATGTAGCAGAGAGCTGTCATGACACATGAGCCCATAACACCCTCATAAAAATACCAGACTCCCCCACAGCACCTGCAGAAAAAAAAAAATCTCTGAAGCCACCACTGTCCCTGACTCCAACGCCTCGTACACCTGTTACTACAACTATTTGCGCACACAAGCGCCTGAAAGACAAAGTGTGCGCTGTGCGAACCCATCACACCCTCTCACAGCAGGTGCCGGCCAAATGCCAGGTGACACGCATGAACACCTATGGCACTTAGAAAATGTGTGGCCAGTCGCATTCTTGGCATAATAACAGACTATTGACAATCACTTTTGTACTCGCAGAGAAATTTGTCTAAGTCCCACACGAATGTGGCTTTGGTGTGTGCACTGAGATGACAGGAGGTGTGTCCTCCCACTGAAGCGGCTGTAGAAATCTGTGGATCTGAACAGTCCAGTTGGACACCACATACTGTGTTTGGAGAGACATGGACAAACAACTGCCCACTGTGATGTGCGTGTGTCTGTTTGCTGTTATTAAGTTTATATAAATAAAAACATATCACTGTGGCGATGTGCTGCAGCAAGCGAGCGCACACATGGACAGGCTGCTCCCAGGTCGAATCGGACTGTCAGATCAAAACACGCAGCAGGCGAGCTCACTGTCACATCACCCACGTGAGCTCTGTTCCACATTATGCGGTGTCCTGCTGTGCGTCGTCCACAAGATGTGCGTCATCCACAAGATGTGCGCTGCCAGTTGGAGACACGCCAGTAGATGTGGACATGAATGAGACAAGTGAACTGCTTCTCATTCATGTCATTTTATGACTGTATGTCGGTGACCATGGTTCATTTACAGAGGAACAGACAGATCATATTTGTATTGCTCGCTTGATAAATGCGGTGTTTTTATATGGTGTGTAATTTTAATTTTTTTTTTTTGTAATACTTCCATGTCCTTCCTGATATGAGGCAGATTCCTGCAGCTTTCAAAGAACAGCTCCGTAACTCAGTGGTAAAGTCTGACTGGTAATCAAAGTTTTGAAAGGTGTGAGTTTGTGTCCAGTAGGTAGTGTGTTTTTCTCTTCCTCGTTTTTTTAAAAATGATTCCACATAAGCGGCTCGATGTTGTCCCACAGGTACCGGCTGGTTTTTATTATTTTATTTGTGTCATATAACCGGCGCCATGTGCTGCACCTGGCACTGTTCCTGCTCGACAGACACCGGTGGGCGCATATACCTTGCACTGGGTTTGTGCACGCCTGCCCATCAGCACAATGCTTTGTACGCTAATTTCAAACGGTTTCGCGCTGTTTTGCTGTTTTCGTCCAAACGCCGCCAAACTTTGCACTGTGTGATGGGGCCATTAGGTTTTTCACTCCAATTTTCAGCAGAATTTGCATGACTATTGGAGGTTTTTCTATCAGTGAAGGCTGACCCTGAAGTGCCCTCAAACAATTAATTTTGACAAAGGTCAAACTATTTGATTTTCAACCCAGTTTAGACCAGATGTGGCACACACTTGGTTTCTGAAGAGTTCTGTTCATTAAAAACATCAGTACTCTGATTTTAATATGTTTCCCAGCCATCTATTAAAGTAGTATGCACTGAATATCTTTGAACGACATGTGGACTCAGGCTGGAGATGTAAAAGCTTCACTCCATCCATGAATTTGTTGCCAGTGCGACTGCATTACTGCAGATTTGAGCCATGAAGGTTTAGAGGAAGAGTTCTCAGGTTGCAGCTCATAAATGCTGACATAAGTTTTACAGAAGAGTTACTCATGGTCTTTGCAAGTATGACACCACTGAGTGCAAATAGATACAGATGCCTGAAAGGAGCACGATGTTCACAGCTGGACAGTTATACTGTGTTTCTTGTCCTCTCTAAGTCAATGTTCTGCAGCTTCTCTGCTCTCCTTCATTTGTGGTGTTCAAAGACATTCCAGAAAGGGCCAAGTGGCTGCAAGTTTTCTTTGCAGTCACTGACTCCAGCAGGTGGTTTCACGAATGAACTTATCCCATCTGCTCAAAGTGATGTTAAGCAGTGCAGCCTCTTGGTATCAGGTGTGGCACAAACCAGAGGGACACAAATGCAAGCTCGCAAGACTGATAAAGTTCAAATGGTTTAATAACAGGCAGGGGTTCGGTACACGGGTGGTCCAGCAGCGATGCAAAGGTAGCAAAAGAACAAGAGGCTGAGACGTGGTACAAAAAACAGGCACAGGTCAAAAAACACAGTGTAAGAGCTATCAGAGGCAAGGCAAAGTTAAGGTAAAAAACAAGGCAGAGTCAAAATACTTACAGGCACGAACAAAGCAAGGAATTGGGCTGGAAGGTGTACAGAGACAACGAACTGGCAGTGAGCTGTGAGACTGTGAGGGCTTAAATAACTGGTGGTGTAATCAGTTAAACAAGATCCAGGTGTCAGTGAAGGTTCTGGAAGGGGCGTGACCGGGGAAGACAAAGATTGTGCACAGTGCAAGAAAGTGAAGGCAGGAAAACACAGAGTGGAGTGATGAAAGAGACAAAGACACGTGAGCAGGTGCAAGAGTGGAAGTGGTAGAAAACACAGAACAAAAAGAGTCATAGTCACAGACGAGGACACAAGAGCTGGTGTAGGGGCAAAAACAGAAACCATGGACAGATTAAAATACAACTAAAACCAGGACAGTGCATGAACATGAGAACTGAAAACAAAACTGGACATAACTGAAATCACAAAAGAGAAGAGCCAAAATAAACTACTGATAAACAGAGAATAAACAAACCCGATGACTACAGAATAATGCAATTAATGAAACAAGATAACTGATAAACAGAAATTGCAATACATAACAAATGGAACATAATCAGATTAAAAACACTGACGATAAATAATAACAAAACCCTGTGACTAAAGCATAATATAATAAATGTGATAAACAATGAAACTAAGACTAAAGCAACTAAGGGACCAAGACTGAAAGCAAATAATAAACAAAGCAAAACAAAATATGTGACAAAGAAAAGATACACAGAGAATAAATGAAACAAAAGCAAACATAAAATGAACATGACAATGATAATAAGACATGGCATAGAGGCTCAGAACATGGAAAAAAGGTCCAAAATCATAACAGCTGGCCCCAAAAGGGCCAGACCATGACACTTGGCCCTTTCCTGAATACTTTGGACACCACTGTCAGCATGTGCCAAAAGAAAAGCACTGATTCATCACATTTCTCCACAACCAGAACACTGTATATATCATGTGCACCAACAGCAAACAAGGCAAAGAACAACCTGCAACAGGCAAAAGAAACAGAGTGTGGAGGCAAGATCTGGAGAAAGATCATGATGATTTATTAATGCTGCTATCAGTGGATGTTACAGGTAACACAAAAACATGGCTCTTTGGCCAGTATCCACCAAATCTGCTGTGTGGATGAAGGTCAATGTAGAAACTGTCTATGTGCCTTCTGCTGTTCATGAATTTTTACTTCTTTTGAAGAAACTCTTTCCAGTTGACCACTCAGGTGCTGTGTGGTCTCTTTTCAGAAGTGGCCTGTGCATATGCTCTGATTTTAACCTCAGTCTCCCTACTCTGGCCAGAGTAGGACCATATGTAACTGGAAGTGTTAATTTATCACTGTCAGTGTTAGTTTTGCACTGGTGACTTTACTGTGTACAGATAGAAACAAGACCTGACAAAGCTCCAGTTGACCAGGTTGGCTTCTTTTAAAACCACGTTAGAGCGTAACTAAGCTGTCTCCATTTCTAATCCGCCATGAGTCCGTGCAGTTGTGTCAATTTTGTCTGAAATCTTCTGTCGTCTGTGGTGACTGACCGACAGTAACACTCAGAATCTTACATTACTGCTCTGTGAGAAGATCTTACAGCCGAGCAGTGACACTGCAGGTGATCCAAATCAACTGTAGACTGAGTGATCACTGGATCACAAGGGAGTAATCCGACTGAGTCAGTAAATACCAATAACATCCATCATTAACACCACCCAAGCTACTTAATACTCCAGAGGTGAAAGGTTACCATAAATCACTCAAAGGCAGGTGAGCTGAAGGGAAAATTCACTTAGACCATCTGTGAAAATCTTTTAGTTAAAGCAATATCTGCCCATTCTATAGAAATGTCTACTTAAAAATAAATAAATCCCATATAACACTGTAATTTCAAAAATGCAAAACTTTCTGAACAAAACAAAAAATTACAAAGTCAATGTGAAGTACGAATGACAATGTAGAAGTTCTGACGTTATTGCCTCAGTATAGCTAAAACATGTGCTCAGTTTTTATGAGTTACTCTAAGAAGTGACTGAAAATCCAAACTGGTAATGGATCACAACAGTACTAATCATTAAAACTGTATTTAAAAAAAAAAAGCTTATATTGCTCAGAGGAGAATTATAACTAAAAAAGAAAAAAAAATGAGGAGGAACGTGATTTAAATGTTGAGACACCTGTTCACTCTATCTCTCCAACAAATGCCAGAAGAAGTGCTGTTTAACACTTTCTCTGCATCTC
Organism: Thalassophryne amazonica; assembly: GCF_902500255.1. Taxonomy (NCBI): domain Eukaryota; kingdom Metazoa; phylum Chordata; class Actinopteri; order Batrachoidiformes; family Batrachoididae; genus Thalassophryne; species Thalassophryne amazonica. Next base: position 6,708,942 of record NC_047109.1, on the reverse strand, counting down.
AAAGAGGATTATGGGCCGATAACTTCCTCTGGCACCGGGTGCTAGCACTGTGTGATAGGCAGGGCAGGAGGGGCGGTGAGAGGCCGAGCGCCTCAAGGCCGACACGCCGGGCCCCGACCACAGCTGGGCCTTAGAAAGAAGTGATAGTATTGAACCCGTGGTGCACGCTCATCAGAATATGCACTGAAGCCAGAGCTCCTGACCGAGGACTAATATTCAGATTGTCAAACAAGTTGGCAACAGCAGCAATGGGGAAGTAGCTAATCTGCTGCCAAATACGTCTAACTAAAAATCCATCTGTTTCCTTAGATTACCTGCCAGGATTCAATTGAGTCCCTCCGTATCTCTCCTCCTGAGAAATTTGCAAGTGGCAAAGAATCAGCTGAACACACTGCAGCCCCCACATGCACAAGTGCATGCAAAGCTTTTACCAAAAACGTGTACACTATTACTTCATGACACTGCAGGAAAAGCTCAGTGTTGTGTGTTTTTGTGCTTGCCCCCACATGTGTGTTTGTGTAGTGATGGCTGCAGGAATCTGTCTTTTTCCACTTTATTCATCCTGACTGAGACACACTGATTCTGGCTGCGATCAGCACTTTCTTGCTGGATGACACTGTCCCATGCTAATGTCACAATCAGCTGAACAGTTCCACTGGAAGCACTCCAGAAACCACACAGTAAAATCACCAGTGTTGAACTAACACTGCCAGTGTACATATCAATCAATCAATCAATCAACTTTTTTCTTATATAGCGCCAAACCACAACAAACAGTCGCCCCAAGGCGCTCCACACCGCAAGGCAAGGCCATACAATAATTATGAAAAACCCCAACGGTCAAAACGACCCTCTATGAGCAAGCACTTGGCCACAGTGGGAAGGAAAAACTCCCTTTTAACAGGAAGAAACCTCCAGCAGAACCAGGCTCAGGGAGGGGCAGTCTTCTGCTGAGACTGGTTGGGGCTGAGGGAAAGAACCAGGAAAAAGACATGCCGAGAAGGGGGGCAGAGATCGATCACTAATGATTAAATGCAGAGTGATGCATACAGAGCAAAAAGTGAAAGAAACAGTGCATCATGGGAACCCCCCCACAGTCTACGTCTAAAGCAACATAACCAAGGGATGGTCCAGGGTCACCCGATCCAGCCCTAACTATAAGCCTTAGCGAAAAGGAAAGTTTTAAGCCTAATCTTAAAAGTAGAGAGGGTGTCTGTCTCCCTGATCTGAATTGGGAGCTGGTTCCACAGGAGAGGAGCCTGAAAGCTGAAGGCTCTGCCTCCCATTCTACTCTTACAAACCCTAGGAACTACAAGTAAGCCCGCAGTCTGAGAGCGAAGCGCTCTAATGGGATAATATGGTACTACGAGGTCCCTAAGATAAGATGGGACCTGATTATTCAAAACCTTATAAGTAAGAAGAAGAATTTTAAATTCTATTCTAGAATTAACAGGAAGCCAATGAAGAGAGGCCAACACGGGTGAGATATGCTCTCTCCTGCTAGTCCCCGTCAGTACTCTAGCTGCAGCATTCTGAACCAACTGAAGGCTTTTTAGGGAACTTTTAGGACAACCTGATAATAATGAATTACAATAGTCCAGCCTAGAGGAAATAAATGCATGAATTAGTTTTTCAGCATCACTCTGAGACAAGACCTTTCTGATTTTAGAGATATTGCGTAAATGCAAAAAGGCAGTCCTACATATTTGTTTAATATGCGCTTTGAATGACATATCCTGATCAAAAATGACTCCAAGATTTCTCACAGTATTACTAGAGATCAGGGAAATGCCATCCAGAGTAACGATCTGGTTAGACACCATGCTTCTAAGATTTGTGGGGCCAAGTACAATAACTTCAGTTTTATCTGAGTTTAAAAGCAGGAAATTAGAGGTCATCCATGTCTTTATGTCTGTAAGACAATCCTGCAGTTTAGCTAATTGGTGTGTATCCTCTGGCTTCATGGATAGATAAAGCTGGGTATCATCTGCGTAACAATGAAAATTTAAGCAATACCGTCTAATAATACTGCCTAAGAGAAGCATGTATAAAGTGAATAAAATTGGTCCTAGCACAGAACCTTGTGGAACTCCATAATTAACTTTAGTCTGTGAAGAAGATTCCGCATTTACATGAACAAACTGTAATCTATTAGACAAATATGATTCAAACCACCGCAGCGCAGTGCCTTTAATACCTATGACATGCTCTAATCTCTGTAATAAAATTTTATGGTCAACAGTATCAAAAGCAGCACTGAGGTCCAACAGAACAAGCACAGAGATAAGTCCACTGTCCGAAGCCATAAGAAGATCATTTGTAACCTTCACTAATGCTGTTTCTGTACTATGATGAATTCTAAAACCTGACTGAAACTCTTCAAATAGACCATTCCTCTGCAGGTGATCAGTTAGCTGTTTTACAACTACCCTCTCAAGAATCTTTGAGAGAAAAGGAAGGTTGGAGATTGGCCTATAATTAGCTAAGATAGCTGGGTCAAGTGATGGCTTTTTAAGTAATGGTTTAATTACTGCCACCTTAAAGGCCTGTGGTACATAACCAACTAACAAAGATAGATTGATCATATTTAAGATTGAAGCATTAAATAATGGTAGGACTTCCTTGAGCAGCCTGGCAGGAATGGGGTCTAATAAACATGTTGATGGTTTGGATGAAGTAACTAATGAAAATAACTCAGACAGAACAATCGGAGAGAAAGAGTCTAACCAAATACCGGCATCACTGAAAGCAGCCAAAGATAACGATACATCTTTGGGATGGTTATGAGTAATTTTTTCTCTAATAGTCAAAATTTTGTTAGCAAAGAAAGTCATGAAGTCATTACTAGTTAAAGTTAATGGAATACTCAGCTCAATAGAGCTCTGACTCTTTGTCAGCCTGGCTACAGTGCTGAAAAGAAACCTGGGGTTGTTCTTATTTTCTTCAATTAGTGATGAGTAGAAAGATGTCCTAGCTTTACGGAGGGCTTTTTTATAGAGCAACAAACTCTTTTTCCAGGCTAAGTGAAGATCTTCTAAATTAGTGAGACGCCATTTCCTCTCCAACTTACGGGTTATCTGCTTTAAGCTACGAGTTTGTGAGTTATACCACGGAGTCAGACACTTCTGATTTAAAGCTCTCTTTTTCAGAGGAGCTACAGCATCCAAAGTTGTCTTCAATGAGGATGTAAAACTATTGACGAGATACTCTAACTCCCTTACAGAGTTTAGGTAGCTACTCTGCTCTGTGTTGGTATATGACATTAGAGAACATAAAGAAGGAATCATATCCTTAAACCTAGTTACAGCGCTTTCTGAAAGACTTCTAGTGTAATGAAACTTATTCCCCACTGCAGGGTAGTCCATGAGGGTAAATGTAAATGTTATTAAAAAATGATCAGACAGAAGGGAGTTTTCAGGGAATACTGTTAAGTCTTCTATTTCCATACCATAAGTCAGAACAAGATCTAAAATATGATTAAAGTGGTGGGTGGACTCATTTACTTTTTGAGCAAAGCCGATAGAGTCTAATAATAGATTAAATGCAGTGTTGAGGCTGTCATTCTCAGCATCTGTGTGGATGTTAAAATCGCCCACTATAATTATCTTATCTGAGCTAAGCACTAAGTCAGACAAAAGGTCTGAAAATTCACAGAGAAACTCACAGTAACGACCAGGTGGACGATAGATAATAACAAATAAAACTGGTTTTTGGGACTTCCAATTTGGATGGACAAGACTAAGAGACAAGCTTTCAAATGAATTAAAGCTCTGTCTAGGTTTTTGATTAATTAATAAGCTGGAATGGAAGATTGCTGCTAATCCTCCGCCCCGACCCGTGCTACGAGCGTTCTGACAGTTAGTGTGACTCGGGGGTGTTGACTCATTTAAACTAACATATTCATCCTGCTGTAACCAGGTTTCTGTTAGGCAGAATAAATCAATACGTTGATCAATTATTATATCATTTACCAACAGGGACTTAGAAGAGAGAGACCTAATGTTTAATAGACCACATTTAACTGTTTTAGTCTGTGGTGCAATTGAAGGTGCTATATTATTTTTTCTTTTTGAATTTTTATGCTTAAATAGATTTTTGCTGGTTATTGGTGGTCTGGGAGCAGGCACCGTCTCTACGGGGATGGGGTAATGAGGGGATGGCAGGGGGAGAGAAGCTGCAGAGAGGTGTATAAGACCACAGCTCTGCCTCCTGGTCCCAACGCTAGACAGTCACAGTTTGGAGGATCCAAAAAAATTGGCCAGATTTCTAGAAATGAGAGCTGCTCCCTCCAAAGTGGGATGGATGCCGTCTCTCCTAACAAGACCAGGTTTCCCCAGAAGCTTTGCCAATTATCAACGAAGCCCACCTCATTTTTTGGACACCACTCAGACAGCCAGCAATTCAAGGAGAACATGCGGCTAAACATGTCACTCCCGGTCCGATTGGGGAGGGGCCCAGAGAAAACAACAGAGTCCGACATTGTTTTTGCAAAGTTACACACCGATTTAATGTTAATTTTAGTGACCTCCGATTGGCGTAACTGAGTGTCATTACTGCCGACGTGAATTACAATCTTACCAAATTTACGCTTAGCCTTAGCCAGCAATTTCAAATGTCCTTCGATGTCACCTGCTCTGGCCCCCGGAAGACAATTGACAATGGTTGCTGGTGTCGCTAACTTCACATTTCTCAAAACAGAGTCGCCAATAACCAGAGTTTGATCCTCGGCGAGTGTATCGTCGAGTGGGGAAAAACGGTTAGAGATGTGAACGGGTTGACGTGTACACGGGGCTTCTGTTTAGGGCTACGCTTCCTCCTCACAGTCACCCAGTCAGCCTGCTTTCCCGACTGCACGGGATCTGCCAGGGGGGAACTAACGGCGGCTAAGCTACCTTGGTCCGCACCGACTACAGGGGCCTGGCTAGCTGTAGAATTTTCCACGGTGTGGAGCCGAGCCTCCAATTCGCCCAGCCTGGCCTCCAAAGCTACGAATAAGCTGCACTTATTACAAGTACCGTTACTGCTAAAGGAGGCCGAGGAATAACTAAACATTTCACACCCAGAGCAGAAAAGTACGGGAGAGACAGGAGAAGCCGCCATGCTAAAACCGGCTAAGAGCTAGTAGCTGCGCTAAGCTAGCGGATTCCCAAAAACACACAAAGTGAATAATGTGTAAATATTTTAGAGGTGATTCAGCAGAAGGAGTGCCCCAATCAAGGCACCAAACAGGCCATGAAGCAGCACAGGCAACGCACGACAACAGCGAACGCACGACAACGGTGCTAAAATAAAATAAAAATAAAAAAAATAAAAAAATAAAAGTGAAAGCGTTAGCAAGCTAGTTAGCTTGCCAACGCTAATGAAAGTTAGCTGATAAAAGTGCTCCGTCGCGATGTTTCGACCGTTAGAGGTCTTCCTTAGGCGTTGGAGCACAGTAAAAAAGTTAAAAAAAGTAAAAAGGTAAAAAAGTAAAAAAGTCTTGAAAAAGACTGTTAGTTCAAGTCCAGAGCAGCAGGTAGCAGTCTCTGTGTAAACAGTCCCAACAGAGAGCCAAAATTCTGATGCAATCTCACTCCGAAGACCAAGTCATAGCATGACTGCATTCAACCCCTGATCTGATATGGTCCCACACTGACCAGAGGAGGACCATATGTACACTGGCAGTGTTAATTTAACACCGTCAGTGATCCTTTTACACTGGTGAATTTATTGTGCAGCCAGTGTTCCTGCAATCTCCAGATCTGACTGCAGCTCCATGATCACTTCTAACATTATGCAATTAAGGTAAGTCAGGCTGAAGTATAGAAGTGCTCCAGAAGCACAAATTCTGTCCAGTCTCTCTCTCGCTGTGTTATTTCCAGCCTCATCCCCAGGAAATAGCCCGAGCCATTCCTCTGTGTCACTTCCTGGAACCGGAAGACCTGTTCTGTGGGCCGCTGAAGAGGAGGTACTGCTGGCCCACCACCACCAGATGGCGCCCTGCATGGAGTGCGGGCTCCAAGCACGAGACGGCATCGGAGCCGCTGGAGGTGACAGCTGTCATCTATCAACACCAGCTGTCACCCATCACCACCACTATAAAGACCGGACTGCAACTGCACCTCCTCGCCGAGAAATCGTCTACCTTACAGATAATTTTCTCTGCTGAACAAAACATTGTGTAATAGTCTGAACTTCTTTTGCAGCCGTTATCCTGTGGTGTTTGCCTTATCTGTGGGATTGGCGTTTGGTGTGATCAGCGACGGCTTCACTTCACACTCCAACCAGATAAGTGGTTAGACAGGAGCTGCACGAGTGTGTGATTGGAGGTGGAGGTTCTCCCTCCTTACTGAACACAGACTGTGGGATTACTGAGTGTGCGAACTCACACTCATCCAGAACTGTTTCTGTTTTCTGCCAGCAGTACCGGGTCTGACTGCTGAAGACAGTGGCCACCTGGGGCGCAGGGCTTGGCGGCTCCGGTGTTCTTCAGGTCCGTTGGCGGTGAGGCTTGTGTGGGTTCCGGCTTTTCTCTCGCCGGACGTCTCCTATCTTCGAGCCTGCCACACGTCACCTTTTTTGTCGGATTGATATAACGCATATTTGTATCTGTCTGTATTACGTTGTGCACCTTCACAACATTAAATTGTTACTTTTTGGCTATTCCATTGTCCCTTCATTAACCCCCCCTGTTGTGGGTCCGTGTCACGACACTTCCCCAACAAGACCTCATGTTTGATCGGCATAAATCAGGATGACCGTCACTACAGCTGCTAAAAGGTTGTGACTAGTCACTTCCTGTGCTGGAGATACCATATGTATTTGACTTTGCTACTCTTAAAGCCACAGTGTGTAGGATTTAGTGCCACCTAGTGGTGAGGTTGCAGATTGCATTATGCTGTCACGGGTCATGATTTTGTTTCCTGCCACATTTTTGCTTCATTGATGACAGAGATTCATGCTCCCTTGTCTTCTCTTGTGGTAAGCGATACGTACGATCCCCCATTTTACAAAAATCAGGGTTCTCAAACTTGTTAGTTGACACTAACATTCAGCAGATAGTATATCAGGGAGCAACTATGGTTTCTGATCATCTGCCAGTCTTCTGGCCCCCACAAAATGCAAAAGGCGGAGTATGTATGTCCCTTTTGGGCTACTGTACCAAAGAGAGATATGAAAGGCTCCTCTAAGTTTATGAAACATCAGTTCATTATTGCAGGTAATATTACATAAAAGAACACATGAGTATACATGCTATATTCCATTTCTGCTCATAAATACCAAGCGGTAATCTTTGATGGTGCCGTTTGAAGTCTTTGCAGAACTAAAACATAAAGCAGTTCTTTGACTGGCCACCTGAGTCTGGCTCCAAAACACAACACGTTCCCATAAGACTCCAAGTTAAAATGTCCAACTTCAGAGTAGAAACAAACATGTTTACAGCCTGATACAAAAAAACTGTTTTGCTCTCAATATATAGTTTCCTCCTCCTTGACAACTTAGGGGGGTAACTTCTTAGTTTAACACATTTTTGGCCATAAACTTCTGTATAATTGTGGGCGTGGTCACTCTGAGCCCAGCGACTCTGCCTCTCGTGGCGTCCGATCATAACTCCGTGGTAGCTGGTAGCTGGTGTGGAGACTGTGTCTGTTTGTTTTGGAGTATGTTATTACAACCATCTGGAATGATACAGTTTATTTTGTGGTGTAATGACCTAATGGATCATCTAAGACATCCCTGCTGCTCATCTTATTGAATGCTGTATGCTAACAGTGTTAGCACTTTTAGCAGCTAATACCTAGCTTCATCCATTGAGAAAATAAGCAAGTCATTACTTTTAATGTCCACACCAAAGCAGATCTTCAGGAGAACCACCACACAGTGCCCCAAAATATGGTTTAACAAGAGCAATCTGAGATTTCTGACGTCTGCCAAGGGTTGATGAGGGCTCAAAATAACACCTATGTGATTCACATCGTGACTCGGACTTTACCTGGATCCATATTCCACAATGCAATGCAATAATTGCAAACTGATCTAGAATGGTCTGATGATCAAGATGTTGCAATGTGATATTTAATTCACAAGCTGAAACAAAATAGTGTCTTCCTGATCTCGGTTTTATATCGTTATGTCGTGTCATATCCGTGAAGTATGTTTGACGTAATCCTTAAAAGTCTACAAAGTGAAATCCTGATCCAGAATCCAGATCCAGATCACTTCCAAAATTTAATGGAGTCTTCCATGGCCTAACACCAATGTGTGGTGAAAATGTGGTGAAAATCCATTCAGTAGTTTTGGTGTAACCCCCAAAATTCAACAAAGTAAAGTGTACAAATTAAAATCCTGATACAGAATCCAAATCGGGATCACTTCCAAAATTCAGTGGAGTCTTCCATGCTGTAATATTTATCTGTGGTGCAAATTTGGTGAGAATCTGTGAAGTAGTTTTGATGTAATAATTCAAAGCCTGTATAAAGTGAAATCTTGATCCACAATCCAGATCTGGATCACCTCCAAAATTTAATGGAGTCTTCCATGGCCTAATATCTATCTGCGGTGAAAATTTCATCAAAATCTGTGCAGTAGTTTTGTTGTAATCCAGACAGACAAATAAATAAATTCTGATGATTTTATTATGTCCTTTGCGGCTGTAGTAAACACCCAAACCGAGTTTAGCCTGTCAGATGGTTCAGACTCAAAGAGAGGGGTGTGTTCAGGCTTCTTTCATCACATATGGAGCCACCCACGCTCAGTGGTGGGCACACTTCCGATAATCCGATAACAGATAATTATCGAAGATAATGTTTTCATTATCGGATTATCTTTTTAGATAAATTTAAAAACCATTATCGGACTAATTATCTTCCGATGAATTACCGTCCGATAACTTTTAGACCGATAACGTACTAAACTAAGCTGAACAGTAAAAAACATTTTTAAAACTGTTAAAGCTGTTGAGACCTATCTGTTAAACGTTTCCTAATAGGCATGTTGTTCCACCCTCTGCAAACAGAAACCACTCTATCGTCTGTAAGCAAAGGAGAACTGGTGACCAAAAAAAAAGTAATTTCCTTTAATACCATACTAATATAATCGCAATGTCACCAAGTCATCCAGGGGCATACATGTTTAACTTATGGTTCAAATTTTAACCACTCATTTTAGACAAGTTATTTAAAATTATTGTCATGTCTGAAGTTTATAAAGTGAAAATATCAGATATATGTTTTCGTTTTAAAGTAATGTGCTAATTTTTAAGGTTTTGTGAGCACATGCTGTGCCAGGCAGCAATGCATTATGGGTAGCATAAGGTAATCTCAGACGTTCACGACAGGACAAATGCATTTCAGACACTCTGTTCAGGGTCCACAGAAAACAGCATTAAACTCTAGTGCCTAAAACGCTCGTGAATATATTCGCTGGGTTTATAGACGTTAGTGTATTGCGTTTGTTAAATTCCACGCATCTTAAATGTAGCAGACATGGATTATCTGGAATTTTGTTTGACATTTTTTCAAGGCCGCTACTGCCATCTACTGGCCAGGAGTGTTCATGGCAGTATTAAACGTCTGGGTACATGGCTGCTCTCAAAGTGTTGGTATTGTCCATTGTCCAGGCGCTTTTTGTGTGCATATATTTGTTTACTTTGTATTCTAAAACTACGGTTAGAAGTAATTCCGACTCCTTATCGGTCCACACGAACGAGGTTGGCGCCATGTTTTTAGTTTTTGTGGAAGTGACGACAAGAGAATAACGCTCCTGATTGGATAGAATTTTAATCAGTACCGCCACCCAAAGGTTTGGCAGACTAATTACAACACATTTATATGGTTCGATGTGGATGGATTTTTTTTTTAAATGACGTAGTGTGGATGAAGTTTTTTCCCCAAACTGAAAGGGTAAGATATTCGGTTTTACAAATACCCGACAACGTGTGTACATGGCCTTATGTCTGTGAAAGGCACTATATAAATAAATTTACTTACTTACTAATATTGAGTGCATGTTTTACAACATCATAAAAGTTTTAAAACATGCAATTGCAATGACACTTCCAGGGCTCCGTAAAAATGCCTGTTTTTACAAATAAAAATGGAATATTTTACAAAAGCACATTTATCTTTAAACCAACACACGACACACGTCACATTAACGTGTTGGTTTACATAATGGATTACTGAACCAATCACTGTTTAGCACTTTTACCCAGAATGCTTTGCGGTCTGTGTTTGTTACAAAACCTCAGAATTAGTGCCTTATTCAAAATTAAAAGATATATGTTATATTTTAACTTTGTACAAATGACAGAATTGACATTAATGGAGTTATTCTATCAGTATTTTCAAAAAACCATAAGTTAGTATGACTTTATTTTTCAAGACCTCCGCCTGACCGGAGTGTTGAAATCGACAGAGAGCTGGCCTTATGGCTGCTCTTGGTGTGCCTCTGTAGTGGGAGTGCTGTTGTAAATAAAAGCTTCCAGCAGGGGCAGAATGTTGAAAGAAAAATAATTATGATTAGTAAAGAGTTGATTTTGTAGGTGCTCTCAGGATTTGTCTGTGCTGCTTCCTGCAGGGAGCAGCATGGTCAAGCATTCTTGCTTATTCTTTAGATTTTTTACTGCTTTTCATGCTTTCAAAAGTAATCGTGTTAAAAATCAATTTCAGTTCTTTAGTAACTCCAAATGTCCCATAGACAACACCGGAATTTATCAGTTATCGATTATCTGTAACTTCCGATACATTTTTGGGTGGTTTATCGGTTTATCTTTATCAAAGATAACTTTTCAGTTATCTTATTATCTGTTATCGAAGTTACTTTTTTGGTTATCTGTGCCCACCCTGCCCACGCTCCACTCCTTTATACCCCCGTCACACATACGCTGATTGACAGCGAATTGAGTCAGAATGACACATCTGGCCACAATCGGGAAATACTGAGCTGTGGTCTGAAGAAAAATGAACGGCAGTCTGAAAACATCTACATATTTGGTCCCATTCGTTCAGCTGTCCTGAGTGTGTTGCACATGTTCAAAACACTCTAGGCGCCATCGAGATGTGACGCACATCTGACGGTGGTCTATATGCAGTTTTTGCGTCATCTGATTGCAGTTTACATATTCTGACGCCATCAAAACAGCATCTGAAACGATCTGATCGTGGTTGATTGAGCTCTGAGATTCATGCTGTGCCACGTTTGTCCACCTCCACTGGACCCCGGCCAGGGAGAGCAAGGGGAATATTGATATCTAATAACATGTTTCTGCACTCTGCGCGTGTCAGAGGCTCGGTGCGGTGCCTTGCAACGCAGCTGAACGGGATGTCACTGCTGTAATACACGTATTATTACATGTTCACCTCCTAATTCTGTAACAGGTATGATGTGGAAATGTTTGCCCAGCACATGATAACATAAATAATCATGCAACTCACCTCCGGTACCTCACGTTCCACAGCGCAGCGCAGACAGCTGGTGAAGTCCCTTTCACCCAGCTGCGCTGCTGACAACATCCATCGGTTCACAAATGCATAATCCATATCTGGCATAAATAAATCCCATGTGAAGTGCCGTCCCACACTGATAATCCAACTGCATTTGTGTTAAGATGCGTATCAAGTGAAATGGCCACAAAAAAAAAGAAAAAGTTTGCTGGCTGCATCTGAAGAATGTTGTGCACATGTAGGTAGTTGGCGCACTGCCAGCACAGTTCAGCAGCAGTTACAGAGTCCAGCCGGACGAATAAAATCTAGCAATGCAAGTATATATTGATCAAACACCTGAAGGGATTTTTCACCGGACTGTACAACAGGTGATCACTGACAGTTGTCAGCCTTTTTGTGCGTTCTCTGCATGGACAGCGCCCCACGTGTGCACGTACAGCTGGTACAGCCTTTATGAACACACATTTCGTCCACACACTCACACGCTGCTTTGATCACCTGTTTTACACACGCAGGCACACGTGCACGTTGTTTGGATCACTTGTTCTACACACATACATGTGCGTACTCCATCATGTGAGACACACAAACTCCTGCCAGTGCAGTTTAGTGCTGGGAATGTGAGGACGAGCGAAGCTTTGATTGTGTGGGTGAATGAGTGGGTGAGTGACAGCTCCAATGTCAGTGCCGTCTGACAGCAGTCTGTGTCATCTGACTGTTGTCTGAAATGTTTGGGCGGCATCCTGCAGGTGTGCACGAGGCAGTCTGGTTGCGTTCCGACACGGCTGACCACGCCTCTTTCCCTCCTGACTGCGTCTGGATTATGACCATATTTGCCTTGTCGGCCTGGTTCCTGCACATTCTTGCTGTGTGTGACGGGGCTTTGTGCACTAAAGAGTTCATCATGAATCAGTGACAGAGGCTTTCTCCATATGGTGACGCCCAGACATGAACTTCATATCGGCTGTTTTGGGTCTCTATGGAAAACCTACAGGTGATGTTACTCAGGCCTTGTCCAGTGTCTGTACACGATATAATAAACACCCTTAAATCATGCACATTGTAGCTTTAAACAAAACAACCTGACGTGTTGAACAGAAGGCAACTATTCATTTGAATTTGATAAAAAAAATCTGATCTTTGGAAGTCCCTGTACCACTCAAAACAATGACCCTCTTCCTCTTAGATCGATCAAAAGGACAACTGTGGGGATTTCTTTTTTCTTCTTATTTGTTGATGAATCAAATTCACCCATGCTGCTTGTTATGACAATTACTATAATTTCTTTAGTTTTGGTATCCAGTGAGAATCACAGAAGTAGTGTTTTTAAGTTTTGGTCCAATTTCAACAATTTCCACTTTGAATGGGTAATATGGATGAAATTTCGGACTTTGGATTCCATTGGTTGTGGCCCTGGGTCTCATCTTGTCCTTGAAAAAGTACCACTGTGCAGAAAGAACAATAAATAATCACTGTAATCTGTAACACCGATGGCTACCAGCATGCAGTGGCTTATCAGACAAGTTGACAACTTGAACAACACCTTGCCTGCCATTTCTCCCAAATCTGCTGCTTTTCAAAGCACATCTCAGCCACAATCACTGCATTAGTCCCATCCTCAGACAGAAAGTACAAACCTCTGTTAGAGGACTATGTTGTAGGTGGGCTGTCCTTACACTCCTATTTCAGTCACGGATATAATAATAGCCTGGCTATGTCTAACAATAGAGACGTAACAGATACCCTCCCTATTGTTGGGCAGGCCTGCTCTACTCCTTCTTGTCCCAATTCATTGCAACAGCACATCACTGTTAGCTCAGTTAACTAACCTCCATATAGTGTACACAGGCAGACAAGAACAGCGGCAATCTGATATCACCTGTGCTCACGGGTTACACATATCAATTTGCTGACATTTTGCTGTTGATGCCATATGATGTTGCACACCGAAGTGAACAGCCAAAGGAACTGAGGTGTTCATGAGCTCATGAAGTCATACACACAGATGGATGGCAAATTAACCAACCCTCTGGCTCTGAGGGCATTTTTTGGACAGTTCACTCTTCTGGCATAAATGTTTTATTATTGCTATTAACAACTCTCCCTGCATCCCACAATCAAGTTTTATGTCTCTTTTTTTTCAGGACAACCTGTGCTTTCAGAATATATATGTTTTTGTTGTGTTTTATAAGTGTAATAAAGGTTTACAATCAAAAAATAGGCAAGGAAAAAATAAAGTGAAAAAACATTTTCCACACACATTTATTCAAAACACAAAGCAAACTATAATAAACAACTGTTTTGACACTTTATGAAGGTATTTTGAGGTCTTGTGTGAAAGACTGTACAAGAAAAAGGTTCAAACAATAAACACAAATGCACATTTTGAACAATATATACAAAATGGTCTATGCGTTTTGTTGTCCATTGATATGGTAAACAGTGCTTTATGCAGAGAAAGCAACAGAGTTATCCAGTAACATTCACATGCAAACCAGTGGAGCAATCCTGATAGTTACACACTCTTTGTTTGAGCACGTGAGATTGTCAGAGGCTCTCCGTCTGCTCCTGCTTTCACTGATCGCTGTGCGTAATGGCGCAGGGCGCACTGAGTATGTACTAATAGTATGTACTCAATGGAGCACCCAGGGGGCTATTCAAACAGGCCAACTAGTAACACATCACTCCTGAAAACGATCTTTGGCTTTTCACGTGAGGTAAATCTGCCCTACGATTGGATTTTGGAAAACCATGTGACGGTGAACCAATTGCGATTGGACACTCACATTGCGCACGTCATCACACAGCTTCTATGAGGAGTACAAAGATGGCTGATTGCTGGCTCAAAAGTCCGCAGAGTTAACTTTTCAGCAAAAAAGAGTAAGTTTCTGTTGTGTGTGGGCCGCTGAAGAGGAGGTACTGCTGGCCCATCACCACCAGAGGGCGCCCTGCCTGGAGTGCGGGCTCCAGGCACCAGAGGGCGCCGCCGCCTGATGAGAGCAGCCAGGGTGACAGCTGTCACCCATTACTGGACACAGCTGACTTCACTCAGTACGGAGGTATATCAGCAGGACAGCGTCTCCACCTCAGTGCCGAGATATCACCTCGAGTTTCAGGTAATCACCTCTGCAACATATATCTGTGTTCAGATAAGTACTCACCTTTCCTGCTTCAGTGTGACAAGAGGTGGAGGCGGCTTTGCCCCTCTCATCTACCGGGTGCGGTCGCATCCCACCCTGTGTGTTTGTGTTCTTTCCCGCCAGCAGTACCGGATCCGACGAGCGGAGGCAGTGGCCACCTGGGAATTCGGGACTTGGCGGTTCCAGTACTTCTGGGTTTCGGTGGCAGAGGAGATCTGGGTGGTTCCGGTTCAACTAGGACGGACGTCTCCTACCTTCGGGCCTGCCCACAAGACACCAGCAGATTTCGGCTTACATCTCCAAATTGCTAATTGTTGTATCAGTTGTGCTATTTTCACAACAGTAAAACTTGTTCTTACTTTTCTCCATTGTCCGTTCATTGCGCCCCCTGTTGTGGGTCCGTGTACCTACACTTTCACAACAGGATATCTCGGCCAGCGTCATGGATCCCGAGGGGCGTCAACCGGCTGTTGAACGGCCACTGGAAGACCAAGACGTGGCGGAGGCTTCGGGAGGGGTAATCGGTGAGTTGCAGCGGATCCTCACCGCTTTCACCTCTCGGATCGATTTAATGACCGAGCAACACGTTCTCCTAAACCGCAGGGTGGAGGCTCTCGCCGCACAAGTGGAGGCACGCCCTTCGGGCGCCGCTGCGGCTCTCCCTCCCGAGGACCCTGCGTGCGAAAGTAACGTTCCACTGGTCGTTCAACGGTCCCTCCCTCCGTCCCCAGAAGCATACATGAACCAGAACCTCCAGAACCGTACGGAGGCTGTGTGGAGACGTGCGCGGACTTTCTTATGCAGTGTTCGCTCGTCTTCGCTCAGCGTCCCGTGATGTACGCGACGGATGCTAGCAAAGTAGCTTATGTGATAAACCTGCTTCGCGGGGAGGCACGCGCTTGGGCTACAGCGCTCTGGGAGCAGAACTCTCGGCTCCTTCATACTTACGATGGGTTTGTACGGGAGCTCAGAACGGTGTTCGATCATCCCAACAGAGGAGAGTCCGCTTCAACCGCACTACTGTCCATGCGACAGGGACGTCGGAGCGCAGCTGCCTATGCAGTCGCCTTTCGCATCGCGGCGGCGAGATCCGGCTGGAATAGCACTGCCCTCCGCGCTGCCTTTGTAAACGGACTGTCTCTGGTCCTAAAAGAGCACCTGGTGGCTAAGGACGAACCGCGAGATTTAGATGGGCTCATTGATCTAGTCATACGACTCGACAACCGGTTAGAAGAACGCCGTCGGGAACGAGGCGAAGGGCGTGGCCAGGCACGCGTCGTCCCTCTCCCTTCCGGGTCCGATCGAGCTCCGCCCTCCCCACGCTCCTCTGTTCCTGCGCTCCGTGCGCTTACGGCTCCCCCTGCTGACGAAGCTATGGACACGAGCAGGGCAACATTTAGGGCACCTGGAGCACAAAGGAGGCGAGCCCACGGAGCTTGTTATGTTTGTGGCTCGAGTGAGCATATGGCAAACGACTGCCCCGAGCGGTTAAACTCCAACGCCCGCCCTTAGAGACTGGGCCAGGGGTGGGCCAAAACATTCACGTGGGACACACCCACATTGCTACACGACTCCCAGTCACAATCCTGTATGAGGATTCAACCCTGAAGGCCCCAGCACTGGTGGACACGGGCTCTGAGGGGAATCTGCTTGACAGCAAATGGGCCAGGGAGATAGGGCTCCCTCTGGTGGCTCTTACCTCGCCTGTGCAGGTTCGAGCACTAGATGGCTCCCTACTCCCACCAATCACGCATAAGACACCTCCAGTAACTCTGGTGGTGTCAGGTAACCACCGGGAGGTGATCGAGTTCTTCGTGACTCAGGCCACCTCCCGTGTGGTTTTAGGGTTTCCATGGATGCTTAAGCACAATCCCCGGATTGATTGGCCGTCCGGGGTAGTGGTGCAGTGGAGCGAAACCTGCCATCGGGAGTGTCTCGGTTCCTCGGTTCCTCCCGGCTCCCAAGCTAAGGAGGAGGTCCGAGTCCCGCCCAATCTGAAGGCGGTGCCAGCGGAGTACCATGACCTCGCTGACGTGTTCAGCAAGGATCTGGCTCTCACGCTTCCTCCCCACCGCCCGTACGATTGTGCCATTGATTTGGTTCCAGGCAGTGAGTTCCCGTCCAGTAGGCTGTACAACCTCTCACGGCCGGAACGCGAATCAATGGAGACCTACATCCGGGACTCATTAGCCGCCGGGTTGATCCGGAATTCCACCTCACCGATGGGCGCAGGTTTCTTTTTTGTGGGTAAAAAAGATGGCGGACTTCGTCCATGCATTGATTACAGGGGGTTGAACGAGATCACGGTCCGCAACCGATACCCGTTGCCCTTGTTGGATTCAGTGTTCACCCCCTTGCATGGAGCCAAGATTTTCACCAAGCTGGATCTTAGGAATGCGTATCATTTGGTTCGGATTCGGAAGGGAGACGAATGGAAGACGGCATTTAACACCCCCTTAGGTCATTTTGAGTACCTGGTCATGCCGTTCGGTCTCACTAATGCTCCCGCGACCTTCCAAGCGTTGGTAAACGATGTCTTGCGGGACTTCCTGCACCGGTTCGTCTTCGTATATCTAGACGATATACTCATCTTTTCCCCGGATCCTGAGACTCATGTCCGGCATGTCCGTCAGGTCCTGCAGCGGTTGTTGGAGAACCGTCTGTTTGTGAAGGGCGAGAAGTGTGAGTTCCACCGCACTTCTTTGTCCTTCCTGGGGTTTATCATCTCCTCTAACTCCGTCGCCCCGGATCCGGCCAAGGTTGCGGCGGTGAGAGATTGGCCCCAACCCACAAGCCGTAGGAAGCTGCAACAGTTCCTCGGCTTTGCTAATTTCTATAGGAGGTTCATTAAGGGCTACAGTCAGGTAGTTAGCCCCCTGACAGCCCTGACCTCTCCAAAAGTTCCCTTCACCTGGTCGGACCGGTGCGAGGCCGCGTTCAAGGAGTTGAAACGGCGCTTCTCGTCTGCACCAGTTCTGGTGCAGCCCGATCCTAGCCGCCAGTTAGTGGTCGAAGTGGATGCCTCGGACTCAGGGATAGGAGCGGTGCTCTCCCAGAGCGGGAAGACCGATAAGGTCCTTCACCCGTGTGCCTATTTCTCTCGCAGGTTGACCCCCGCTGAACGGAATTATGACGTCGGCAATCGGGAACTCCTTGCTGTGAAAGAGGCCCTCGAAGAGTGGAGACATCTGTTGGAGGGAACAGCCGTGCCATTCACGGTTTTCACTGACCATCGGAACCTGGAGTACATCAGGACCGCTAAGCGTCTGAACCCCAGGCAAGCCCGCTGGTCACTGTTCTTTGGCCGTTTTGACTTCCGGATTACCTACCGCCCCGGGACCAAGAATCAAAGATCGGACGCATTGTCCCGGGTGCACGAGGATGAAGTCAAAACGGAACCGTCGGATCCCCCGGATCCCATCATCCCGGAGTCCGCTATCGTGGCCGCCCTCACCTGGGACGTGGAGAAGACCGTCCGGGAGGCCCTGACCCGTGTCCCGGACCCCGGAAACGGACCAAAGGACAAACTATACGTCCCACCAGAGGCTAGGGCTGCAGTCCTGGACTTCTGTCACGGTTCTAAGCTCTCCTGTCACCCAGGGGTGCGAAGGACCGTGACAGTCGTCCGTCAACGCTTCTGGTGGGCATCCCTGGAGGCCGACGTCCGGGACTACATCCAGGCCTGTACCACCTGCGCCAGGGGCAAGGCTGACCACAAGAAGACCTCAGGGCAGCTACAGCCACTGCCCGTGCCTCATCGCCCCTGGTCCCATATCGGCCTGGACTTCGTCACGGGTCTCCCGCCGTCCCAGGGAAACACCGTCGTCTTCACGATAGTGGACCGTTTCTCCAAGGCGGCCCACTTCGTGGCCCTCCCGAAGCTTCCAACGGCCCAGGAGACAGCGGACCTCCTGGTCCACCACGTCGTCCGTCTGCATGGCATCCCATCAGACATCGTCTCCGATCGCGGTCCCCAGTTCACCTCACACGTCTGGAGGAGTTTCTGCCGGGAACTGGGGGCCACGGTCAGCCTCTCGTCTGGGTATCACCCCCAGACCAACGGGCAAGCAGAGCGGGCGAATCAGGAATTGGAGCAGACACTACGCTGTGTGACAGCCGCGCACCCGACGGCCTGGAGTACCCACCTGGCCTGGATCGAGTACGCTCACAACAGCCAAGTGTCATCTGCCACCGGCCTCTCCCCGTTTGAGGTGTGCTTGGGGTATCAGCCCCCCTTGTTTCCGGTGGTCGAGGGAGAGGTCGGTGTGCCCTCGGTCCAGGCCCACCTACGGAGGTGCCGTCGGGTGTGGCGTGCCGCCCGCTCTGCCTTGTTGAAGGCCCGGACGAGGGCGAAGACACATGCAGACCGGCGGCGGGCCCCGGCTCCCACGTATCGTCCTGGGCAGGAAGTGTGGTTGTCCACCAAGGACATTCCCCTTCAAGTGGACTCCCCCAAGCTCCAAGAACGATACATCGGTCCCTTTAAAATCCGCAAAATCATCAATCCCGCCGCAGTGAGGCTTCAGCTGCCGGCCTCGCTGCGGATTCACCCAGTGTTCCATGTCTCCCGGATAAAGCCCCATCACACCTCACCCCTCTGCACCCCGGGTCCGGCACCACCTCCTGCCCGGATCATCGACGGGGAACCGGCTTGGACCGTGCGTCGGCTCCTCGATGTCCGTCGAATGGGCCGGGGTCTTCAGTACCTGGTGGACTGGGAGGGGTACGGCCCCGAGGAACGCTCCTGGGTGAAGAGGAGCTTCATCCTGGACCCGGCCCTCCTGGCCGACTTTTACCGTCGCCATCCGGAGAAGCCCGGTCGTGCGCCAGGAGGCGCCCGTTGAGGGGGGGGTCCTGTTGTGTGTGGGCCGCTGAAGAGGAGGTACTGCTGGCCCATCACCACCAGAGGGCGCCCTGCCTGGAGTGCGGGCTCCAGGCACCAGAGGGCGCCGCCGCCTGATGAGAGCAGCCAGGGTGACAGCTGTCACCCATTACTGGACACAGCTGACTTCACTCAGTACGGAGGTATATCAGCAGGACAGCGTCTCCACCTCAGTGCCGAGATATCACCTTGAGTTTCAGGTAATCACCTCTGCAACATATATCTGTGTTCAGATAAGTACTCACCTTTCCTGCTTCAGTGTGACAAGAGGTGGAGGCGGCTTTGCCCCTCTCATCTACCGGGTGCGGTCGCATCCCACCCTGTGTGTTTGTGTTCTTTCCCGCCAGCAGTACCGGATCCGACGAGCGGAGGCAGTGGCCACCTGGGAATTCGGGACTTGGCGGTTCCAGTACTTCTGGGTTTCGGTGGCAGAGGAGATCTGGGTGGTTCCGGTTCAACTAGGACGGACGTCTCCTACCTTCGGGCCTGCCCACAAGACACCAGCAGATTTCGGCTTACATCTCCAAATTGCTAATTGTTGTATCAGTTGTGCTATTTTCACAACAGTAAAACTTGTTCTTACTTTTCTCCATTGTCCGTTCATTGCGCCCCCTGTTGTGGGTCCGTATACCTACACTTTCACAACAGTTTCTATCTCATATCATTCAAAAGTTATTTATAACTTTTGTAAAGCTTGGTCTTAGCTGTCGTATACGATGGCCCCAGAGGGTTAAATAAAAAACATCATAAAATGTTTTAGTAAATTATTGGCCCACCATGTGCTACCAAGCTCTTAAACACCTTGGCATTGATTGAACAAGTCTCTAAACTCTACTGGAAGGATGCAATCTTCTTCTTCCTCGTATTTGGTGTTTTGTGGTGGTGGATAATCTAATATGTTGATTCAAAGTCTTCAAGAGTTGGGTTGACTTCTGGTGGCTGTGAAGGCCATAGTATATGGTTCACATAATTTGCATGGAGTTAAATCATGGATTCCTCACTTCCTGATTATGTCACTTCTGGGAAATGTTCAAATTTGAAAGATCTTTGACTCAACAGCAAACCTGTACCCTGGTTCCCTACCAGGAGTCGCCAAAGATTGGGGGAGGGGATGTCACATGATTTTGTCTGCTCTAAAGTTGTCAAAATTACAGCCCAGTCTCACTTTTTTGTGTGTGTGTGTGTTGTTTTTTTTTTTTTACTCACTATTACTAACCCTACTCCTACCCCTGACCCTAACCATAACCAGCCCCAACCCCCCGCTTCACTTTTAATTTCATGCAGCCATCACGGAATGAATTAGAATGAATTTGTGCTGCCGTGACGAAAATAAGGCCCTTTTCGTCAAAATATCACAAACCAATAGATTAATGTGTATTTCATGATGCTGAATCACGACTTGCCGTGAGACCAGGTTGGGATGTTGCGTAAAATGTAAATGAGAACAGAATACAATGATCTGCAAATCCTCTTCAACCTATATTCAATTAAATACACCACAAAGACAAGATATTTAATGTTCAAACTGATAAACTTTATTGTTTTATGCAAATATTTGCTCATTTTGAAATGGATGCCTGCAACACGTTTCAAAAAAGCTGGGACAGTGGTAAACATACCACTGTCCCAGCTTTTTTGAAAAGCAACACCGTGATGAAGCCTCACAGGACATATTCTGGCATGTCCAGGCTCATCCACAATTTCTCGGCTAGTCACACGACTGAAAACCCACTGACAGCTGTCTGAAATCCATCTCAAAGCCGTCCTGTGAGACCAACACGGAGGTGGTTTTGTGCCGCGCCATGAGCGGCACGGTGGCGCATCCGTCCCCTTTTCTTTCCATGAAAAAAACTCCTGTAACAGTGGAATGTGCCGAAAAAGTACTGATGTCCACGTCTCCTGCCATTTTTGTGTAAGTCAGACGACGTCCCGGATCAACAAAGCCTTCACGTTGGAAATGATCTGGTTGTTTCAGCGGGGTTTCAGCCTGTCGATTGGTGCTTGGAGCGCAGCGCGCTCTCAGCAGCTGTGGGTGGTATTTAAACCGGCTGGAGAACTCCTTAATCTGTGTAATCCCCATAAAATCGTCCCTCAAAGCCATTTGAATTTTCCGAATGGTTACCACCTGGAGGTCTCTCACAGTTTCTGGAAAAAAATTGATGCAGCAAAGCTCCAAATCGTTCAGACATTTATTCGCAATAAAAATCCGACGAGAGGGGTGGACCAGTGCTCACACAAAGCTTGCTCACAGGCGAATGACGCAACTGACAGGCGTGAAAAAACTCACGCATGCGCACGAAGGTTCAAGCTTGGCTGATGCAATCACACCTGATTCAAATCCATATGGTTTTTGAAAAAAATAAAAAGGTCAGATACTTTTCTAACAGACATCATATGTCACATGACATGGATTATTCGTCCCATTTGTGTTACATTGCATTTAGAGTGCAAATTTTCTTCCATACGTTTGGTACCATTGCACTCTGCGTGCACAGACACACACACAATATTGTCAGGACACGGAACTGTCGATTTATGCGACGAGACACACAATTTGACTAGACATCTCGACAGAACATTGGATCTGATCCAGATTACAGATATTGTGGCCATTTAAATTGAACATTGAAAACCCCATTTAATGTAGATTTTACATTATATTTTAATCAAACATCTCTCAATCACTCTCATATTTGAAAGTGAGGTGCACACTGGCACTCACTATCAACTGACAAAGTTTGATCCACATCTGAATCAGATTGTGTGGACATTTAAATTTAATATTGAAAAGCCCATTTGGTGTACATTTTGCATTATATCTCAATCAAAAGTGCCTCAGTCACTCTCATTTGTGACAATGAGGTGCAAACTGGCACTCTCACTGAACAGACTAAGTTTGATCTGCGTCTGATCCATACTGCGGATTTAGTGGATATTTTAACAGTGAAAAGCCTTTTTGATCTATTGTGTTATATTTTAGCTTATGAAAAGAGCACAACTGTATCTACAACTCAAAAATCGCTGTATTTCACAAAGTGCTTTCCGTTCTTTCTCCACCTTCACCACAAACACCATTGCACATTATTCCACGGCTATGCTAACATGCACCCATGTTAGCATAGCCGTCGTCACCATGGTGATGGCGGCAGTGTCTGAGTGGGGCGAGTGATATTAAAGGATTAGTGAGCGATCGTCCATCAGGCTTCAGTGTAGGAGCACCATCCTGGGATCACAGTATCAGCTCTCTCCCTGTGTCAGATGATGATGACTAACAGGCCTCTTTGTGTTTGTATAGCAGTCACAGCTACAGGCTACATGCTAGCCCACAAGCTGCTATAAATAACAACAACAACGTGCTCACATGTTGACAGTGGGGGCACATAAAGGCTTAATGCATTTTGTTTTTCAATGCTAACATTGGTGATTTAACAAAGGGTCTGCACCAGGGGCGTAACTAGACATAAAGCTCTACAGGGGCACAGGCTCCTCTTTACCCATGCTGCACTAGTTTGGGGGAAAATGCTTTGAACGCTCAGTTGGGCCAGAATTTTCATTCGGAAACTCGTGAGGAAATTCAGCAACCTGAAGTATCTGAGTTAACGTCACAGCCATGGCAGCCGTATTTGCGACTACCAAGACAACAATAGGGCCCCTTCACATGTAACATGATTGAGGCAGAATGGCGCATGGCGGAGGAGTCAAATTTCACTCATGTAAAATGGAGCCGCCTCAAACGCCTCGTACAGCTGACACTACAACCATTCGTGCACACCAGCGGCCGAAAGACAGCAAGTGCCCAGCGAGTGCCCATTTGACTCGTCTCTCACCAGGTGTCACAAACAAACATCCACACTGCTCGCTGGACACTTAGAAAAGGTGGGGCTATTTGCACTCCCAGCACGAGAGTAGAGAGCAGATGACTACATTTGATTTGTGTGTGAAGATTATCTAAGTGCAACACTGAGTGTGGCGTAACCTATCAACACATATGGGGTGTGACTGTGCAGAACTCCCCCCCAACACACACACCATAACTCCAACATTGTCAGCTGTGGCTGAAGGTCCTGGAGTCACTGTCCAAGACAGTGGAACAGCTGACTAAGGCTGCAGCTATCAATTATTTCAGTAATCAAGAATTCTATCGATTATTCTAGCGATTAATTGAGTAAACGGATAAAAAGTACTTTTCCCTTTTTAAACAACATCAATACTCCAGGGCTCTCCCTAAGCAATGGCACAATGTCGCTGCACAAAAGTCTTGACATTTTGCTGAAATGGTGATGAGCTGTGGCTTTTTGTTTTGTTTTGTTTTTTTTATCCCCAACTTGTACAATTTAACCATTTTTTAATTTGTTGTTTTTTTTAAGGTTGGTGGACTGGGTCCCTGCGTGATTTTTTTTTTTTATTATTATTTCCTCTTTCTCTGACATTCAGCAGATGCATTTCAGCTGGAAATTGAACATGCAAGCCTTGCAGTCACTGTTTTTTTTATTTACTGTGTTTGTGAAGTGTGGTGTGTTGCTCAAAAAAGCGAAGATTAAAAAGCAAAACACTCAGTGCAATCTGAGCAAAACACAGAAGAAAGTGCTGAGAGGCTCTTCTTTGAGAGACTGTTTGTCAGTGTGACCGTGGATGGAGCTGTGACTCGCCCGGTGTGAGGGGAGTCCTGAGAGCCCCTCATACCGGGCAGAGAGACACTGCAGCCAGCCACCGCGCGAATAGCAAACTTCGACTGTGGGTACCCAGCCGCCAGGTCAATAGTCATTCCCCACGTAGAGCGGAGAGCAGCCAGCGGAACAAACTGTGTTTTTTAAGAATAGACAAACACGCTGCTGTGCTTTAAATGCACAGTAAGTCTATTTCAGATGATCAGCATGGACCCTCTTTCTCTTAAAAGGCTTTATTTTACTCTGTGTGCTTTATTTTACTCTCTACATACCATAATAGCCCTATTCTTATTCTGTATACTTTGTAATTCTCTGTAATATTGTATAGTTTGTATAGTCATCTTGTATCTGTCCCTCAGTTCCTGCGACTACAAAGACACACCATTTATTAGGTAATCCTAAAATTAGCTCAACAAAAAAACAACTACACAAAACAGGAAAAAAATGTTGTAAAGGTTACTAAAATTCAATTACATTTTAGTTAAATCATTTGCTTGTGAAGTGGCTCCATAAGCTCACCTTCACTAACATCCTCATTGTTGCTTGGACAAGATGAGGGACCAGAACCTGGACCAGCACCTGCTGCTTTGTCTGAAACTAAAGGCCATGGGGTTCATCATGTTAATATTACATTCTGAAAATTTTTATTGTAATACGTTTAACCTATCTGTGTGTGTGCATGTGTTTTTGTAGGCAGGTACGTGTGCAACTGGACTGTGGTCATATCCCACAGAAGATAGGCAGGCCAATGCATGTTTTTTCTGTCCTTGTAATAAAACAGACTTTTCCAAATCTACGCATATACGAGGTCTGTTAGAAAACTATCCGACCTTTTTATTTTTTTCAAAAACTATATGGATTTGAATCACGTGTGCTTGCATCAGCCAAGATTGAACCTTCGTGCGCATGCGTGAGTTTTTTCACGCCTGTCGGTTGCGTCATTCGCCTGTGGGCAGGCTTTGAGTGAGCACTGGTCCAGCCCCATTGTCGGATTTTCATTGTCAGGTAAATGGTTGAGCGATTGGAGCAGCGCTGAAACAAATTTTTCCAGAAATTGTGAGAGACAGCCAGGTGGAAACCATTCGGAAGATTCAGATGGCTTTCGGTGAGGATACTCTGGGCGTCACACAGATTAAGGAGCATTACAACCGGATTACAGACGGCCCACAGCGGCGGAGGGGACGCCATGCTCCGAGCAGCCATCGACAGGCTGAAACGACCAGATCATTTCCAAAGTGAACGCTGTGTTGATCCGGGACGTTGTCTGACTACAAGAGAAATTGCAGAAGAGGTGTACATCAGCACTTTTGTGGCACATTCCACTGTTACAGAAGATTTTGTAATGAAAGACGTGCGGAGGAATTCGCGCGTCGGCACGGAGCCGCAATGGCGCACAACAAAAAGCACGTCCGTGTTGGAAGTCTCACAGGACAAGTTGTGACATGCCCAGCTGTTACACAATTTCTCGGATACTCACTCGACTGAAAAGCCACTGAAAGCCATCTGAATCTTCCGAATGGTTTCCAACTCATCATCCACATCACCATAAAAGCCGGACTGCAACTCCACCTCCCCGCCGAGAAATCAGCAACCAAGAGGTAATCTGTCTCTATTGAAATTTCTCTGCTAAACTACAACTGAACTCTTCTTTGCAGCCGTTTGCCCTGTGGTGTCCTTATCGGAGCTGGCGTAAAGGCGTGATCGCGACGACTTCGCATCACGCTCCATCTCAGATAAGTGGTTAAACAGGAGCTGCACGAGTGTGTGATTGGAGGTGGAGGTGCTCCCTCCATAAAGGAACATTAACTGTGAGTGGACTACTGAGTGTGCGGACTCACACTCACCTGGACTTTCTCTATTCTCTGCCAGCAGTACCAGGGTCGACAGCCGAAGGCAGAGGCCACCTGGGGACTCGGGACTTGGCGGCTCCGGTGTTCTTCAGGCCCGTTGGTGGTGGAAGCTGTGTGGGACTCAGCTCTTCTCTCGCCAGAGGTCTTCTATCTTCAAGCCTGCCCACACGTCACCTGGTGTATTATTGGCAATCCATATTTCTGTCTGTATTCCGTTGTGTTTTCACAACATTAAATTGTTACTCGTTGGCTGATCCATTGTCCGTTCCTTAGCGCCCCCTGTTGTGGGTCCGTGTCACGACACCTTCCCAACAAAAGCGACAGTATCACCTCAAAATCTCTCATCAGCCGTTAAAATTTTCACTGAAAACCAGCTTAATTTTTTGAACCGTGTCCACTTCGATATGTCTCACAGGTTTAGAAAAAATTTTGATCAAACAAAGCGCCAGTCTCTCAGCAACTTCTCAGACAAAGGAATTCCGACGAGGGGCTGGACGACTCCTCCCACAAGGAGTGCTCACAGGCGAATGACGTCACCGACAGGCGTGGAAAAACTCACGCATGCGCACGAGGGTTCAAGCAAGTCTGACGTAAAAACATATGAATGAAATCCATATAGTTTTGAAAAAAATAAAAATGACCTATACTTTATTGACAGCCCTCGTATTTTAGAGTTCTTACTGATAGTCTCTACTACTGATAATCTTTCAAAGCAGTTTCTGGTGGTGAAAAGAGTGAACAAGTACTTTTCAGTACTTACCAAAAAAAATTGTCCCAATATTTGTGTTTATCCAGAGTATCCATATTGCACAGATCCATGCCCTTATAAAGACTGCAGGTAAGATCATGGGCCACACTCCTCCCAGTTTTCAAGAACACTCTGATAGAACAACCATTACACAAGCAAAAAACATCTTAATGGACAGCTCACATGTTCTCAGTGGTGTCAAAAGTACACAAATTTGTTACTTAAGTAGAAGTATAGATACTGCAGTTTAAAAACACTCTGGTAAAAGTTGAAGTATCAACTTGACCTCTTTACTCAAGTAAAGTGAAAAAGTATGTGCTCCAAAACCTACTTAAAGTATAAAAGTATAAAGTAACCTTTAAAAAAAAAAAAAGGTAGATGCCACTATATGAATTGAAAGCTTAATTTAAAAACTGATTCGTTCTACATGTGGCCCAAGACCCAAAACCCAAAAATACCCCCCAACACCACCTGCACGAAAATGTTTCAATTCTAGAAGCTCTAAAACGCAATCTGGGACTATTCCAGACAATAAACTGCAGTGAGTGCAGCATCCATTTAGTGAAGGGGGAAAAAAAACAAAACAAAAACACAACTTTCCTTATTCAGATTCATTCCAGTAGTATTCTGCTCTTACTAGGATGCAGCAGTTTTCTAGTTTGGCAGATAGTTCTGGAGGAAATCACTGAAGAAATTAACACATTGAAAATATGGTTTGACCGAAACAAACTGTCATTAAATAAGACAGGGATGAAGTGGAGGTGTAAGAGTAACTAGGTGTTCACAGGAAACATTCATTTATGTATGTATGTATTTATTTATGTATGTTCATTTTTAGTTGCTTTTATATTTTCTGTTGTGTTTCTATTCAGGTTCTTTTTGTCTCTTTCTCTAAAATTGTATATAATAATCATTAGATTATTAATATATAAACAAAAATAAATTTAAGAAATATTACAATTTGAAAACAAATGCACCCGAACGTGATGAGAGCTGCAATTGCTTAATGCTAAGTTTTAACATTGAAAATGCCATAGACATGCTAACGCGTTAGCGTTGCTCCCGTTTTTAAGTTATAAAATACATCTATCAACTGTTTCAGAAGACCATAACAGGTCGGTTTAACATAGAAAAGGTAAATAATACTCACAGAAGTATGCTCTTTAGGGTTTTAGCGGGGGAAAATTAAGCGAACAAAAGAAAGAATAAACGAAGCAATAGGTCGAAGCATTGCTTCAATCTGCGAACCACTGCTTCGATTGGTTCACGGTTCAAAGCAAAGCCGCGCTGCAGAAAAGTTGATTACAGGCGCACATGACGTGAAATATATATATACACTCAACAAAAATATAAACGCAACACTTTTGGTTTTGCTCCCATTTTGTATGAGATGAACTCAAAGATCTGAAACTTTTTCCACATACACAATATCACCATTTCCCTCAAATATTGTTCACAAACCAGTCTAAATCTGTGATAGTGAGCACTTCTCCTTTGCTGAGATAATCCATCCCACCTCACAGGTGTGCCATATCAAGATGCTGATTAGACACCATGATTAGTGCACAGGTGTGCCTTAGACTGCCCACAATAAAAGGCCACTCTGAAAGGTGCAGTTTTGTTTTATTGGGGGGGGATACCAGTCAGTATCTGGTGTGACCACCATTTGCCTCATGCAGTGCAACACATCTCCTTCGCATAGAGTTGATCAGGTTGTCAATTGTGGCCTGTGGAATGTTGGTCGACTCCTCTTCAATGGCTGTGCGAAGTTGCTGGATATTAGCAGGAACTGGTACACGCTGTCGTATACGCCGGTCCAGAGCATCCCAAACATGCTCAATGGGTGACATGTCCGGTGAGTATGCCGGCCATGCAAGAACTGGGACATTTTCAGCTTCCAAGAATTGTGTACAGATCCTTGCAACATGGGGCCGTGCATTATCCTGCTGCAACATGAGGTGATGTTCTTGGATGTATGGCACAACAATGGGCCTCAGGATCTCCTCACGATATCTCTGTGCATTCAAAATGCCATCAATAAAATGCACCTGTGTTCTTCATCCATAACAGACGCCTGCCCATACCATAACCCCACCACCACCATGGGCCACTCGATCCACAACATTGACATCAGAAAACCACTCACCCACACGACGCCACACACGCTGTCTGCCATCTGCCCTGGACAGTGTGAACCGGGATTCATCCGTGAAGAGAACACCTCTCTAACGTGCCAAACGCCAGCGAATGTGAGCATTTGCCCACTCAAGTCGGTTACGACGACGAACTGGAGTCAGGTCGAGACCCCGATGAGGACGACGAGCATGCAGATGAGCTTCCCTGAGACGGTTTCTGACAGTTTGTGCAGAAATTCTTTGGTTATGCAAACCGATTGTTCCAGCAGCTGTCCGAGTGGCTGGTCTCAGACGATCTTGGAGGTGAACATGCTGGATGTGGAGGTCCTGGGCTGGTGTGGTTACACGTGGTCTGCGGTTGTGAGGCTGGTTGGATGTACTGCCAAATTCTCTGAAATGCCTTTGGAGACGGCTTATGGTAGAGAAATGAACATTCAATACACAAGCAACAGCTCTGGTTGACATTCCTGCTGTCAGCATGCCAATTGCACGCTCCCTCAAATCTTGCGACATCTGTGGCATTGTGCTGTGTAATAAAACTGCACCTTTCAGAGTGGCCTTTTATTGTGGGCAGTCTAAGGCACACCTGTGCACTAATCATGGTGTCTAATCAGCAACTTGATATGGCACACCTGTGAGGTGGGATGGATTATCTCAGCAAAGGAGAAGTGCTCACTATCACAGATTTACACTGGTTTGTGAACAATATTTGAGCGAAATGGTGATATTGTGTATGTGGAAAAAGTTTTAGATCTTTGAGTTCATCTCATACAAAATGGGAGTAAAACCAAAAGTGTTGCATTTATATTTTTGTTGAGTGTATGTATAAACATTAAACTGAAGCCAAGAGTAATGAGGCTGTTTAAAAATGTAAGGAATAGAAAGTACAGATACCTGTGTGAAAATGTAATGAGTAGAAGTCAGAAGTAGGCAGAAAAATAAGTAATGGAGTAAAGTATAGATACCTAAAAAGTGTACTTAAGTACAGTAACAATTTGTACTTTGTTATTTGACACCTCTGCATATTCTGCACTCAGAGTACACCTTGTTAAACTCTGGAAAGAGATATCGTGTTCCTTTGTGCAAATGTAACCGGTACAAACACTTATTTGTTCTGTTGTCTATTAAGCTTATTAACGAACAAGCTTAAATTGTACTTATGTCATAGGATAAATTTTGCACATTTTTCAGTTGTATGGCGAGTGGTAAATGGCTGTGTGGTTTTAGTAGTATATAGTGGGTTGATTACAGCAAGTTTTAAGGTTATTTGTGATTATTTATGTTATTTTATTGTTGGTGATATTTATTTTTGTGGCTTTTACTGTGTAAAGGCTGGTCCTGTTTTTATTGTCTGTGCAGGTGAGCCCCCTCATGCACCAAACTAAATTTCTCCGAAAGGAGACGACTAATAAAGAACTTTGAATTTTGAACTTTGAGGTTGAATGCAGCACGACAGTAGTGTGCCTGTGCTCCAAATTCGTACTGGCAGTGCCAATTTGGTGTATTTTTCTAAGTGACACATGAATGCTGCCCGAGGAATTCAAATACATCACCAGTTAAACAGCTTCATGATGAAATGGTATAGAGAAGGATTCTATAATAAAAAAAAGAACACTTGAAAGTTCAACTACAATTTTCCAGAAGGCACATCAGAGATTGAAGCATAGATTTGATTTGTTTTGTTGGAAGAACATTGTTCTCTGTGCAACTCCACTATGTTGGCATGAGTGGTGATGCAAAATGCAAAACTTGCAACATGCACAATTTCTTCAATCACAGCCACAGACATCTATAACAACTTCTGGGTTGTCTGGATGTCTAAGTGGCTTTCCTCTGTTATCTCCATCTTGCACAGTCACTCAGTTTTTTTCTCCTCCACACAGACCACTTTATGGTAAATAAAGTGTCATACTGTTTGTATTTCTTCAAAATTGATATGAATAAAGTCCAAGACATATGACTTGGACAGTGACAGTGGACTTGGAAATGTATCCATCCCCTGATGTGTCTGAAGAAAACTGGAAGTAAAAGTGAAAAGTGACATGTGCTATACTTAAGGGGGTACTTACTTATTCACACCATCATTTTGGCTTTTAGGTTTTTATTTCTTTTAATTCATGATGAAGACATTACTTTTAGAAATTTTAATAGACAAAGCCTGATTTTTTTTTTTTTTTATGTCCTAAAAAATTTCTAACATGTAAAAGCTCAATGAGGCAAACACACGCCACATTTCGTCGTGTAATGCGGAATTGCATCAGGAAGGGCATCCAGTGTGAAACTTTTGCCAAATCTATATGCAGACCCAACTTGGATGTGCTGTGGGAGCAGCCGAAGGGACTTACTTTACTTTTATATAGTCCAAGCCAGTGGTGGGCACAGTTCCACTAATCTACTAACCGCTAATTAGCGAAGCAACTTTTTCATTAGCGGATATTCAGCTAACTTTGAAAACCATCAGTGGACCAATTAGCTTTTCTGCTCTGTTTAGTTACGTTAACTTTCAGTGTGCTAACATTTTGTTGCTGGTAAAGTGAGTAAAGTTTAATGGTCAAAAACATTTGTAAAGCCTAAAATCATACATTAGTTTCTGTCTGCAACAGTCAGGCTGGTGTTCTATCGAGATGAGCTCCAGTAGCATGAACTGACATTGTGCTGAGTGTAGTTCCCTCATCAAGATGGGCGTCCTGTGGTCTGGCGACAGTGTTCTGCTTTAAAGACAGCGTCTTTACTTTTTTGAAGTGAAAAGACACTTATTGCTGTATTTTTATGTGAAGACAGAACTTATATGGGTTTTCTTTGGTGGGGAAGCTCAACGCAACAGGTGAGGTGTAGATTTTACCAGTCGAGTTGAACGCAACACGGGTGAGCCGTTCCTGTAACAGTTTATAAATATAATACAGAGATAAACTATGACTATTAATTCTGGGATTTACTGCTTTTTATAAAGATGATAACTATGTTTGGGATTTAATTTTGTTTTTGTTTTTGTGCATTTGGTTTGTGTTTCTAAACGCAATACAGGTGAGTCGTAGCTCTGTTAACAGTTAATAAATATATAATATAGAGATAAACTGTCACTTCTAATACTGCAATTTACTGCGATGATGACAGTGTTTGGGGGTTTATTTTACATTTATTTATTTTTCGTGCGTTCATTTTGTGGTTGTGATCTTGGGAGATAAACTGTGACTATTAATAGTCACAGTTTGTGACTAGTTATGTGACTTGACCTTTGAATGTACCCAGCAGCCCCTGCAGCATTTAAACTCAAAACTGGCTTATCAGTAGCCGACAGTGAAATCTGATGTGGCCACAACCGAGTCGATACTAAACATTAGCAGTTAGCGGTAAAGTCCGAAAAAATTTTAGTGGTTTATTGGTTTAGCGTTTTAAAAGTTAACTTTTCTGTTAGCGAATTAATGGTTATCAAAGCTAACCTTTCAGTTAGCTGTGCCCACCACTGGTCAAAGCGCAAACATTTTGAGAACGTTAAGTCTAACGTTACCGTCAAACATTCTGGGAACCAAAATGAAACTTTCCATAAAAACGTTCCGAGAACTTTGCAGCTGACATTCTGATATCGTCTGACAAACGTTCTTATAATGTTTTGAGAAGCCATTTTGTTTGCTGGGTAATCTGTAGGATGCCTGCAGTAAATATCCACACAGAAAGCAATGAAAAGAATTTTGTCAAAAATTAAGTCAACATAAAACTTAAATGTCTTTCAATGCACAGCCATCTTTTAAAACACTAATGACGATTCATCTCAAAGAAAGAAAAATCACCAAGCTAAACACAGCAAGAGTTTAAACATGCAACATGTAATCGTGAAGCTGCTGAATTTCATTGTTCCACAATTATTCCATTGTTTTCTGAGCGCAACAAGCCCACAATAAAGTCTCTGTTTGATTTCACTGACAAATAAACAGCAGTGACTTTGCTTTCTACCACACCTAAGCTGTGGAAATGAAAAACAGAAACATGCTCATTTCATTTACATGAAACTTCAACCAAACTGCCTCCTAATTTCAGTCATGCATATGTAGATAATTCACTGTAACAAGCTCAAACATATCCACACAGCAGACAAACTTGCATTTTGCATTAACCCGGTGCAGTAAATGTTAACCTGTTCGTGTTTTTAATCAGTTCATCATCAATAGATGCCCTTTTAATTGGGATAATTGGATGATAATTGTATTTATTGTTTCTGGGTTTAGACTCATTCACTGCATTCTACACAGGACATAACTGGGCTTTTGCCAAGCCTGACGGAAAAAGTCAAAATGCTCAAAAGCCTTTGGGTTGTTAAGATTTCCACTGTAACTGTATTTATTAGCCTTTAAATAACGATTCACAATATGACATTGCCAATATGACCAAATTTTGTGTTGTCTCGAAAAAGAAAAATAATAAATAGTTCTCCTGAAGGGGAAAATTTCCAAAGAATAGATGGACTTGAACTACTTATGGTAGCAACCCATACAGTCTATTTCAGCGACGTAGATAGATAGGGGAGGTGATGGTCTAGTGGTTAAGGAATTGGGTTTGAGACCCGAAGATCCTTGGTTCAAATCCCAGCCTGAGCAGAAAATCAGTTGCTCCCGGTGTGTAGTGAGCACCTTGTATGGCAGCACCCTCACATCAGGGTGAATGTGAGGCATTATTTGTAAAGCACTTTGAGCTTCTGATGCAGATGGAAAAGTGCTATATAAATGCAGTCCATTTACCATTTACTAGATCATGTGGAGGATGCTGGGAAGCACACGGCCACAGCCAATCAGACTAAAGATACACTGTCTGTTGTGGGCTGGGGTGTTTGGCTGGCTTTGTTTTTGTTTTCTGTTTCTCCCACCAGGTGGTATGCATTCAGGACTGAGTGGCTGAGCATTAGGACCTCACCCTGAACATCTGAGGCTTGTTTTCACATGCAGGTCATCAGGACTCACAGCTGTGGTGTATTCTGTCTTGATCAGAGATTGCTGCATTTAAACCTTGAATGCACAGTGTGTGATTGCCAGAGACTCGACCTTGTGAGCAGACGTGTGAGATCGGCGTCGGGAGAACAATCTCACCATTACGGACGCAGAGACCGCTCCAGGTTTGACGCCACAGTCTGTGAAGGAGGATTGGGTGAGGTCTCACGCTCTTCAGCACACTTCCTGAGGTAATTTGGTTTTTGGTGACTTTTATGAAGTAATGACAATGGATTTGGTGTCCCTCACACCTTGTGTTATTGAGCTGTCACGTTATGCTAATTGTCTAATCAGCTTCTGCTGCAGTGGAGATTTGAACTGAGTTGTTCTGTGCCTGCAAAGGTGAGAAGCTGATATATATTTAAGCCAGGAAGTGTTTGCTGATTGTGTGCACCTTTTGAGCTGTGTCTCTCTGGGTGGAGTTGGACTCACCTCATGTTTTCTTTCTTCACAGACTCGGTTTGTCGCGGCCACCTGGGGGGTGTCGGTGGGGTCCCTGGGTCCGAACTGCTGTGGCTCCGGACCGTTTGCGCTGCTGAGAGCGCGCCGTGTTTTCACCTCACCAGACCGCGGACATTTTTGGTTGTTTATCACTTATTATGATTATTAAATTCTGTTATCTTTTGAACCGTGCTCTGCTTATTTTATGCTGGGTCCTGTCAAATGCTGGGTCGGTGCTCTGACCGCGTCCGACACATAACAGTAGTCTCTGGCCATTTAACAATGGACCAGCAGAAGCAGAGACGGTATTTTTGCCGGGAAGGCTGCAGCAGATGTTGGAGTTGATCCGGGATCAGTTGCGGGTGCTCTCCGCCCGGGTTGTGCGCATTGGTGCGCGCATGGCGGAGTTCACAGCTTGGGTCGTGTCGCACCCCGCTGTTACGGCTGTAGCCCCGTCTCCTCCCGTGCAGCTGGCTCCGATGCCTGTTGTAGCAGCCCCGGTGGTATTTAGTTTGCACTTTAAGCTGTTTGTTATAACCTGCTGTCGTTTACAGCAGTGTGAATTGGTTTTTACTCTGTTACCACGGGGATTTTCTTATTTGGCACTTTGGCTCCCTCTGTTGGTGACAGAGTCACATTACCGTCCAGGTTCAAAGGATGGAAAACACTGTTTTTCCATTCTTTGCACTTGATGATGTAGGCCAATGTTAGTTTTTTTTTTATTGGTCTATTATCTGTTTCTTGTTTTAGTATGTGGTGTTTTTATCAGGGGTTAATTTGTAGTTTTGTGGGGTTTAAAGCACTGTCTGTGGTCTGGAGTTGAAAATGCAGGCTGTCTGGAGCATAGTTTCACCCAGGTGACTTTATGTTTGTCTGTTGGTCTTTCTTTTTTATTTCTTTTGGTTTCACCTCCCAGGGTTTGATGGGACGGTCCTCTGGGGGGTGATGGGGGGATAATTGGGTTGTTTTTTCTTTTTCTCTTTTTTTTTTGTTTTTGTTCTTCCCTGTCTTCTCCTCTGGCTCCAGCCGTGTGAGCCGTACGTTGTCGGCGTTGCTGGAGTGGTGCAGTTTGGGTATGCTGGGCGTTTCCCAGGTAACCTCTGCACCCGGGAGGGGGGGGGGTGGGGGGGTTGGGGTATTTATTTTTTTTAATTACCTTTACAACCTCCAGCCTTGGCGCGCCTCTGTGCCGTTTGCCATTGGCGTTGCTGGGGTGGTGCAGTTCGGTTATGCTTGGCGTTTCCCAGGTAACCTCTGCACCCGGGTGGGGGGGGTTTAGGGGTGTTTTTCGTTACTTTCCTGTTCCACCTCCGGCTTCAGCGCGCCTTTGAGCCGTACGCCATCGGCGTAGCTGAGGTTTGGGGCAGTGGAATATACCCGCAGCTGGTGGCTGGTTTAAAAGTCGGAGGGGTGGCGCCGTCTTGTGCTGTACACCATTGCCGCTGTTCCACTCCTCCCGGACTTTTGGGGTATAGTCATGGTTGGTGACACGGTTGGTGACTGGACGTACTTCCAGTTTCCCCTGCGCTGAGGGGGTGGGGTTGGGGTTGTTGTTTTGTTTGTTTGTTTTTTGTTTTTTTCCCCCAGTTTCTGCCCTCTGGGTGTGACTGTGGTGTCCTCTGGGGGGGAAATGACTGTGGGTCCATCTAGCCGTAGACGGCCGGGGCTGGGTATGTTGTTAGTCATGGGGGGGTGTCTCCTGGGGTTTGATGGAACAGTCCTCTGGGAGCCCCCGTGGGTGACTTTGGATCCCAGAGGGACCTCGGCTGTGGTTATTACTCCTGGAGCTGGTGGGATGTCCTCTGGGGGGTGTTGGTTTTTTCTTTTTTTTTTTGCAAGCTTAAGTTTGGGTTGTGTTTTCTTTTCTCCTCTTCCCAGGGTTTGATGGGATGGTCCTCTGGGGAGGGGGGGTGTTGGTATGGTTGTTTGTGTTTTTCTTTTCTCCCAGTTTGCACCCCTGGGGTTGGTTGTGGTGTTCCCTGGGGGGTTGGAAGGGTTGTTTGTGTTTTTCTTTTTGTTTTGTGACTAGGCAGACTCTGAACATGGTCGGAAGAAGGCTGAATGCACAGGTTTATGAACTCCTGGCCAAATCTGTGCAAAGTGAATGACAGAAGCAAGAGTTGACAGAAAGGAATGCAAAGATGCAGTCAGAGGCGGAGACGCTAAAAGGTCCGCTAAATTAAGCAGTATGCAAGACCATCAAATTTAACAAAAGATATCTCTGCACTGGAGTGTCAGCTGCAGGACATTCAGGAGCTGCTCCAAGAGAAAGTCCAGTAGACACCTTCCTTCTCCATCTGCCTAGGGTAGATGGAGGATGAGGGGTATATTTTGCGGAAGAAGCTGAAAGAAGAGAACGAGAGCAAGAAGACTGTAGAGAAGTACGTCTTTGCTCTCTAGACTCAGCTGGCTGAAAGAAAGACAAAGGCAGGATAGAACGCCTTGTCAGTAGAGGGGGCTGAAGAGGGCCTCAAAGGAGTCCAGTGGGAATTTGGACGGTGTTCAGCGGCAGCTGGAGTAGAAAAGTTCAGCCTATGCACAAACTGGATAAGATAGAGATCCGTTTGCAGCAAGAGAAATGGATGACCTCTTGGTGGACCAGGACCACCTTCAGCAGATCGTCTCCAATCTGGAGAGGAAGCAAAAAAAAAAAGTCTGACCAGATGTGGGCCAAAGAGAAACGTATTGCTACTCTACATGCAGAGGAGTATGATCGTGCCGAAGCGGAGGCCAGGGAGGAGACAAAAGTGTTGACCCTGGCAAGAGAGTTAAAGACTCTTACAGACCTGAAAGAGGAACTTGACCGATTTAATAAAGTGCTCAAGACCGAGACGGATGACTTCGGAAAGAGTTCATAGCTTGGAGAGGTCCAACCGTGCCATGGAGCAGCGACTGGAGGAGATGAAGATTCAGCTGGAGGATGTATATAGGTAATGTTTCCAGGCCCACTCTGCCAAGAAGAAACGGGAGCCGGATCTGGGAGGGCTTGAAGGCCATCTTGAAGATGCTACTGGAAAATCACAATAATGTCTTATAGCACTTGAAGAAACTCTGGGTGGAGAGTGTTGGACTCACCTCATGTTTTCTTTCTTCACAGACTCGGTTTGTCGCGGCCACCTGGGGGGTGTCGGCGGGGTCCCTGGGTCCGAACTGCTGTGGCTCTGGACCGTTTGCGCTGCTGAGAGCGCGCCGTGTTTTCACCTCACCAGACCGTGGACATTTTTGGTTGTTTATCACTGCACTTATTATGATTATTAAATTCCTGTTGTATCTTTTGAACCGTGCTCTGCTTATTTTATGCTGGGTCCTGTCAAACGCTGGGGTCGGTTGCTCCGACCGCGTCTGACACATAACACTGTCTCTCAAATAAATATAATCCAACATGGTGTAAAACGCTCCGAAACAGTTTACGTCTGTATAAATCTAACATGTTTCTCATATAATTTGTAAAAGTTAGTGAGGAAACCAGATAACACATCTGAAGTGATTTACAAGACATCTTATAGATGTTAGTATACATGCTCCATGTACCGCGCTCTGGTAATTTCAAAACCTCATGCATGCGCACATGTACGCCCTCCTGCAGACAGCATTACAAATAAAAGAAAATATTACTATGGAATTCCCCTCAGGTAAGTATGTTCTCTTCATTAAAATGAGCTGTAATTGTGCACCACGTTACAAAAAGAAACCAACATTATAATGGCAGGATTTCAGGAAAAACTAAATTTTGTCAGTTTTGTGAAATTTGAAAGGCAGCGCAGCTTTAATCCTGATTTCTCTGTGGGTATAATGAACAAAGTAAGTGCACGAGTAGGACCTGTTTACACCTATAACACAGAGTATTTTGTGTATATGTTGGGTCTGACTCAATAAAAGTCTCCGCTCACATCATTTAGTATATAGAACTCAGTGGTTCTACTCTGTCAGGGTTCCTGACTGCCTCAAGCTGTTCCCCTGGAAATAGCATGTCCTTATCGCCTCTGTTGAATCCAGTCACTCAAACCTCCGTCCTTCCTCTCGTGTATCATAGTCTTGTTTTTGACTCCCACTTTCTGAGTTTTGTTCCAGTTGCAGTAGTGTTCAGAATAATAGTAGTGCTATGTGACTAAAAAGATTAATCCAGGTTTTGAGTATATTTCTTATTGTTACATGGGAAACAAGGTACCAGTAGATTCAGTAGGTTCTCACAAATCCAACAAGACCAAGCATTCATGATATGCACACTCTTAAGGCTATGAAATTGGGCTATTAGTAAAAAAAAGTAGTAAAGGGGATGTTCACAATAATAGTAGTGTGGCATTCAGTCAGTGAGTTCATCAATTTTGTGGAACAAACAGGTGTGAATCAGGTGTCCCCTATTTAAGGTGCTGATGAACCCAGCACCTGTTGAACATGCTTTTTTCTTTGAAAGCCTGAGGAAAATGGGACGTTCAAGACATTGTTCAGAAGAACAGCGTAGTTTTATTAAAAAGTTGATTGGAGAGGGGAAAACTTATACGCAGGTGCAAAAAATTATAGGCTGTTCATCTACAATGATCTCCAATGCTTTAAAATGGACAAAAAAAAAAAAAAAGAGACACGTGGAAGAAAATGGATAACAACCATCAAAATGGATAGAACTGGCCTAAAGAGAAATGGAGGAATATTTTGTGGACTGATGAGAGTAAAATTTTCTTTTTGGTCTGGGTCTGAGTCTGGGTTTTTGGACAGCTGTCCTCCACAGGTCTTAGTCCCTCCCAGATGTGGCACAGTTCTTTTGTTTGTTGTTTGTTTGTTTGTCATCCGCCTGATTGGTCTTGGCTCGTGCTCATTTATAGTCTGATGTTAGAAATGAATCATTTGTCACAGTTCTTTCAGTTCATCCGTTTTCTTCCTTCAGATGTCCTCAAATGACCTCAGTGGCACTTTTAGCAGTTTGTTTCACAAAATGTGCTGAATAAAATCACTGTTAAGTATTTCAAGTGTTGAAAGTCAGTGTGCATGTGTTCATGTGTAAGTGCGTATGTGTGCATGTGTTCATGTGTAAGTGCGTATGTGTACATGTGTGTGTGTGCATGTGAGTGTGTGTGTGCCAGGGGAACACAGGGCAGGTGTATTTGTTCATAAAGAAAGCACAGTCTTTTTTTTTTTTTTTGACCACATAAAAGCACACACATACGTCTGAGTCACCAGGCTGCACCTGCTGTGACCAGCTGAGTCTTGAATGAGAGGAACACGGACAGACACACAAACACGAGGATGGCGAGATTAGAGCAGTCTGTATAAACTACCACTAGAAAACACACACACACACACACACCAGGATGAGCATGTTACTGCTGTTTTTAATTTGATTCTTTTCAATTTGCTCGTTTAATGTAGGTTCATTTCTTTAAACAAGTGGCAGGTTTTAGTACCGTAGATACAAACGAGTGTGAGCGTCTTAAATCAACAGCAGAAAGCCACACGTGACGCCACACGGTCAGCGACTCACGTGTGGTACAAATTAAACATGCACTCAACACAGAGTCTGAATGGACTGGTGTCCTAACCCCCCCACCCACCCACCCCGTGACCCATAACTGAAATAAGCGAATACAGAAAATGAATGCTGAGTGTATATAATGTCCATCATTTTGGGCCAGAAGGGCACTCATGGTGCAAACAATACGTTTAAATCTCTGACATTTTCCTTTTATCTCTCTTTCATTGTGAAGAACATTCCTGCCATCCTGACATCAACCTCTGATCCCCAGCACTCATCTTTGATTTCACTTCAAATTATTTGTACTGCCCCAACTCATACCATGTCC
Source organism: Thalassophryne amazonica (assembly GCF_902500255.1). Taxonomy (NCBI): domain Eukaryota; kingdom Metazoa; phylum Chordata; class Actinopteri; order Batrachoidiformes; family Batrachoididae; genus Thalassophryne; species Thalassophryne amazonica. Next base: position 6,668,882 of record NC_047109.1, on the reverse strand, counting down.
TCAAAGCACTATACATGAGTAAAATCTGGACGTGATCCAGCCCATGAGCAAGCACATGGGTGAGAGTGGGAGGGGAAAACTCCCTCTGCATTTTTTAAAGAAACTGCAAGCAGACTAATGATCTTTGATCGTGACCTGTCATTCACTCAAATTTGCTCACTTATTTTAATCCTCACCTGATCACTGACCATTAATCATGATCCCCAAGCTTTGATCCTGACCATCCAGCTTTGATCCTGGTCTCTGATCTTTGAATCATGCTAAGAAGGCTATGTCTTTTGTTTGCCTGCCTATTGTTTTTTTTATCCTGATCGCAGGATCAAAGGAATGAGGACCAAGATGTGAATCTTAACCTTTTCTCCTGATCACTAGCCAAAACTCTGGATCCCAGAGCTTTGATCCAGATCATGCACCTTGGATCTTTATCACTGATCTTTCACCACTGCCACAGCATTCAAGCTTTTGTCTGTCTTGTTTTAATTCTGATCAATGGACAAAAATCACAACCACTGAGCTTTGATCCTGATTACACTTTTTTGATCCTGAGTGCTTTTGATCCCAAAACCGCCTTTCAGGTTTGATTGCTGATCTTTAGTAATTTGATCCTGTAGTCAGGATTACGTACGTATGAGTTCAGAATAATAGTAGTGCTATGTGACTAAAAAGATTAATCCAGGTTGTGAGTATATTTCTTATTGTTACATGGGAAACAAGGTACCAGTAGATTCAGTAGATTCTCACAAATCCAACAAGACCAAGCATTCATGATATGCACACTCTTAAGGCTATGAAATTGGGCTGTTAGTAAAAAAAAAAGTGGAAAAGGGGGTGTTCACAATAATACAACCCCTGGCAAAAATTATGGAATCACCGGCCTCAGAGGATGTTCATTCAGTTGTTTAATTTTGTAGAAAAAAAGCAGATCACAGACATGACACAAAACTAAAGTCATTTCAAATGGCAACTTTCTGGCTTTAAGAAACACTATAAGAAATCAAGAAAAAAAGATTGTGGCAGTCAGTAACGGTTACTTTTTTAGACCAAGCAGAGGAAAAAAATATGGACTCACTCAATTCTGAGGAATAAATTATGGAATCACCCTGTAAATTTTCATCCCCAAAACTAACACCTGCATCAAATCACATCTGCTTGTTAGTCTGCATCTAAAAAGGAGTGATCACACCTGGAGAGCTGTTGCACCAAGTGGACTGACATGAATCATGGCTCCAACACGAGAGATGTCAATTGAAACAAAGGAGAGGATTATCAAACTCTTAAAAGAGGGTAAATCATCACGCAATGTTGCAAAAGATGTTGGTTGTTCACAGTCAGCTGTGTCTAAACTCTGGACCATATACAAACAACATGGGAAGGTTGTTAAAGGCAAACATACTGGTAGACCAAGGAAGACATCAAAGCGTCAAGACAGAAAACTTAAGCAATATGTCTCAAAAATCGAAAATGCACAACAAAACAAATGAGGAACGAATGGGAGGAAACTGGAGTCAACGTCTGTGACCGAACTGTAAGAAACCGCCTAAAGGAAATGGGATTTACATACAGAAAAGCTAAACAAAAGCCATCATTAACACCTAAACAGAAAAAAACAAGGTTACAGTGGGCTAAGGAAAAGCAATCGTGGACTGTGGATGACTGGATGAAAGTCATATTCAGTGATGAATCTCGAATCTGCATTGGGCAAGGTGATGATGCTGGAACTTTTGTTTGGTGCCGTTCCAATGAGATTTATAAAGATAACTGCCTGAAGAGAACATGTAAATTTCCACAGACATTGATGATATGGGGCTGCATGTCAGGTAAAGGCACTGGGGAGATGGCTGTCATTACATCATCAATAAATGCACAAGTTTACATTGATATTTTGGACACTTTTCTGATGTTTAAGGATGATGAAATCATTTTTCAAGAAGATAATGCATCTTGGCATAGAGCAAAAACTGTGAAAACATTCCTTGCAAAAAGACACATAGGGTCAATTTCATGACATAAGGTTAATGTCAATGAGCAGATGTGATTTGATGCAGGTGTTAGTTTTGGGGATGGAAATTTACAGGGTGATTCCATAATTTATTCCTCAGAATTGAGTGATTCCATATTTTTTTCCTCTGCTTGGTCTAAAAAAGTAACCGTTACTGACTGCCACAATCTTTTTTCTTGATTTCTTATAGTGTTTCGTAAAGCCAGAAAGTTGCCATTTGAAATGACTTTAGTTTTGTGTCATGTCTGTGATCTGCTTTTTTTAATACAAAATTAAACAACAGAATGAACATCCTCCGAGGCCGGTGATTCCATAATTTTTGCCAGGGGTTGTAGTAGCATCTGCTGTTGACGCTACAAACTCAAAATTATTATGTTCAAACTGCTTTTTAAGCAATCCTGTGAATCACCAAACTAGTATTTAGTTGTATAACCACAGTATTTCATGATTTCTTCATATCTGCGAGGCATTAATTTTGTTGGTTTGGAACCAAGATTTTGCTCATTTACTAGTGTGCTTGGGGTCATTGTCTTGTTGAAACACCCATTTCAAGGGCATGTCCTCTTCAGCATAAGGCAGCATGACCTCTTCAAGTATTCTGACATATCAATCAATCAATCAATCAATTTTATTTATATAGCGCCAAATCACAACAAACAGTTGCCCCAAGGCGCTTTATATTGTAAGGCAAGGCCATACAATAATTACGTAAAAACCCCAACGGTCAAAACGACCCCCTGTGAGCAAGCACTTGGCGACAGTGGGAAGGAAAAACTCCCTTTTAACAGGAAGAAACCTCCAGCAGAACCAGGCTCAGGGAGGGGCAGTCTTCTGCTGGGACTGGTTGGGGCTGAGGGAGAGAACCAAGAAAAAGACATGCTGTGGAAGAGAGCAGAGATCAATCACCAATGAATAAAAGCAGAGAGGTGCATACAGAGCAAAAAGAGGTGAATAAAAAGAAACACTCAGTGCATCATGGGAAACTCCATGGGAAAGTCTATAGCAGCACAACTAAGGGATGGTTCAGGGTCACCTGATCCAGTCCTAACTATAAGCTTTAGCAAAAAGGAAATCTACTAGATCTACTAGATAAATATGATTCAAACCACCGCAGCGCAGTGCCTTTAATACCTATGGCATGCTCTAATCTCTGTAATAACATTTTATGGTCAACAGTATCAAAAGCAGCACTGAGGTCTAACAGAACAAGCACAGAGATGAGTCCACTGTCTGAGGCCATAAGAAGATAATTTGTAACCTTCACTAATGCTGTTTCTGTACTATGGTGAATTCTAAAACCTGACTGAAACTCTTCAAATAGACCATTCCTCTGCAGATGATCAGTTAACTACCCTTTCAAGAATTTTTGAGAGAAAAGGAAGGTTGGAGATTGGCCTATAATTAGCTAAGATAGCTGGGTCAAGTGATGGCTTTTTAAGTAATGGTTTAATTACTGCCACCTTAAAAGCCTATGGTACATAGCCAACTAATAAAGATAGATTGATCATATTTAAGATCGAAGCATTAAATAATGGTAGGGCTTCCTTGAGCAGCCTGGTAGGAATGGGGTCTAATAGACATGTTGATGGTTTGGATGAAGTAACTAATGAAAATAACTCAGACAGAACAATCTGAGCGAAAGAGTCTAACCAAATACCAGCATCACTGAAAGCAGCCAAAGATAACGATACGTCTTTGGGATGGTTATGAGTAATTTTTTCTCTAATAGTTAAAATTTTATTAGCAAAGAAAGTCATGAAGTCATTACTAGTTAAAGTTAAAGGAATACTCGGCTCAATAGAGCTCTGACTCTTTGTCAGCCTGGCTACAGTGCTGAAAAGAAACCTGGGGTTGTTCTTATTTTCTTCAATTAGTGATGAGTAGTAAGATGTCCTAGCTTTACGGAGGGCTTTTTTATAGAGCAACAGACTCTTTTTCCAGGCTAAGTGAAGATCTTCTAAATTAGTGAGACGCCATTTCCTCTCCAACTTACGGGTTATCTGCTTTAAGCTGCGAGTTTGTGAGTTATACCACGGAGTCAGGCACTTCTGATTTAAAGCTCTCTTTTTCAGAGGAGCTACAGCATCCAAAGTTGTCTTCAATGAGGATGCAAAACTATTGACGAGATACTCTATCTCACTTACAGAGTTTAGGTTGCTACTCTGCACTGTGTTGGTATATGGCATTAGGGAACATAAAGAAGGAAACATATCCTTAAACCTAGTTACAGCGCTTTCTGAAAGACTTCTAGTGTAATGAAACGTATTCCCCACTGCTGGGTAGTCCATCAGAGTAAATGTAAATGTTATTAAGAAATGATCAGACAGAAGGGAGTTTTCAGGGAATACTGTTAAGTCTTCAATTTCCATACCATAAATCAGAACAAGATCTAAGATATGATTAAAGTGGTGGGTGGACTCATTTACATTTTGAGCAAAGCCAATTGAGTCTAATAATAGATTAAATGCAGTGTTGAGGCTGTCATTCTCAGCATCTGTGTGGATGTTAAAATCGCCCACTATAATTATCTTATCTGAGCTAAGCACTAAGTCAGACAAAAGTTCTGAAAATTCACAGAGAAACTCACAGTAACGACCAGGAGGACGATAGGTAACAACAAATAAAACTGGTTTTTGGGACTTCCAATTTGGATGGACAAGACTAAGAGTCAAGCTTTCAAATGAATTAAAGCTCTGTCTGGGTTTTTGATTAATTAATAAGCTGGAATGGAAGATTGCTGCTAATCCTCCGCCTCGGCCCGTGCTACGAGCATTCTGGCAGTTAGTGTGACTCGGGGGTGTTGACTCATTTAAACTAACATATTCATCCTGCTGTAACCAGGTTTCTGTAAGGCAGAATAAATCAATATGTTGATCAATTATTATATCATTTACTAACAGGGACTTAGAAGAGAGAGACCTAATGTTTAATAGACCACATTTAACTGTTTTAGTCTGTGGTGCAGTTGAAGGTGCTATATTATTTTTTCTTTTTGAATTTTTATGCTTAAATAGATTTTTGCTGGTTATTGGTGGTCTGGGAGCAGGCACCGTCTCTACAGGGATGGGGTAATGACGGGATGGCAGGGAGAGAGAAGCTGCAGAGAGGTGTGTAAGACTACAACTCTGCTTCCTGGTCCCAACCCTGGATAGTCACGGTTTGGAGGATTTAAGAAAATTGGCCAGATTTCTAGAAATGAGAGCTGCTCCATCCAAAGTGGGATGGATGCCGTCTCTCCTAACAAGACCAGGTTTTCCCCAGAAGCTTTGCCAATTATCTATGAAGCCCACCTCATTTTTTGGACACCACTCAGACATCCAGCAATTCAAGGAGAACATGCGGCTAAACATGTCACTCCCGGTCCGATTGGGGAGGGGCCCAGAGAAAACTACAGAGTCCGACATTGTTTTTGCAAAGTTACACACCGATTCAATGTTAATTTTAGTGACCTCCGATTGGCGTAACCGGGTGTCATTACTGCCGACGTGAATTACAATCTTACCAAATTTATGCTTAGCCTTAGCCAGCAGTTTCAAATTTCCTTCAATGTCGCCTGCTCTGGCCCCCGGAAGACAATTGACAATGGTTGCTGGTGTCGCTAACTTCACATTTCTCAAAACAGAGTCGCCAATAACCAGAGTTTGATCCTCGGCGGGTGTGTCGTCGAGTGGGGAAAAACGGTTAGAAATGTGAACGGGTTGGCGGTGTACACGGAGCTTCTGTTTAGAACTATGCTTCCTCCTCACAGTCACCCAGTTGGCCTGCTTTCCCGGCTGCTCAGGATCTGCCAGAGGGAAACTAACGGCGGCTAAGCTACCTTGGTCCACACCGACTACAGGGGCCTGGCTAGCTGTAGAATTTTCCACGGTGCAGAGCCGAGTCTCCAATTCGCCCAGCCTGGCCTCCAAAGCTACGAATAAGCTACACTTATTACAAGTACCATTACTGCTAAAGGAGGCCGAGGAATAACTAAACATTTCACACCCAGAGCAGAAAAGTGCAGGAGAGACAGGAGAAGCCACCATGCTAAACCGGCTAAGAGCTAGTAGCTGCGCTAAGCTAGTGGATTCCTAAAGACACACAAAGTGAATAATGTGTAAATAATTTAGAGGTGATTCAGCAGAGGGAGTGCTTTAGTTAAGGCACGTGAAGATTACACTGTGAAACAAATCATTATCTAGGTAACTAGATCAATCTAACTGCGCAGATTTAACAGATACAGCAAAACACCGCTGTGCTCCGGAACAGGAAGTGATACAATACCGCAGTGAGAGCCCAAAAACTGGTACATATCCAAACTGATCCATGATACCTGGTATGCGATATACAGGCCCAACACCATAGTAGGAGAAACATGCCCATATCATGATCAGAATCATAATCAGAAGACGTTTATTGCCATTGCCAGTGAACAGGATTCACAGACTAGGAATTTGCTTCGGTACAATGGTGCAACGTTAAGAATAGATAAAATGCTAAGATAAAATATAACATATGTTTCAAAATAAGATAAAATAAGATAAAAAAAAGAAATATGAAATATGAAAGGCTGTGTGCAACAGAAAAACAGAGAAACAGAAAAAACAGTGTAGTGGGAGGAGTGCAATTAAAAACCAAAGTACATTGTCTAAAGTGACCCGTGATAAAATGATAAAGTGACAGAGTTAAGCTTAAGGTGACTGAGTTATGAGGTGTTCATGAGTCTAACGGCAGAGGGGAAGAAACTGTTCTTATGGCGGGAGGTTCTGGTCCGGATGGACCGTAGCCTCCTGCCCGAGGGTAGTGGTTTGAATAGACAGTGTGCAGGGTGAGAAGGGTCAGCTGTGATCCGACCTGCTCGGCCCAGAGTCCTGGAGACGTGCAGGTCGTGGAGAGATGGAAGGCTACAGCCGATCACCTTCTCAGCAGAGGCCACAATGCGCTGCAGTCTGTGTCTGTCCCTGGCTGTGGCCCCGGCATACCACACCGTGATGGAGGAGCAGAGGATGGACTCGATGATGGCCGTGTAGAACTGCACCATCAGCTGGACAGGCAGCTTGGCCTTCTTCAGCTGCCACAGGAAGTACATCCTCTGCTGGGCCTTCTTGCTGAGGGAGCTGATGGTTGACTCCCACTTGAGGTCCTGGGTGATGGTGGTGCCGAGGAAGCGGTGACAGACCACAGTGGAGATGGGGCTGTTGGTGAGGACGAGGGAGGGCGGGGGGGCTGTGGCTTTCCTGAAGTCCACGATCATCTCCACTGTTTTCTGGGCATTGAGCTCCAAGTTGTTGCTGCTGCACCAGGTCACCAGCCGGTCCACCTCCCTCCTGTAGGCAGACTCATCCCCATCTGAAATGAGTCCGATGAGGGTGGTGTCGTCCGCAAACTTGATGAGCTTTACAGAGTCGTGGCTGGAGGTGCAGCAGTTAGTGTAGAGGGAGAAGAGCAGAGGGGAAAGGACACAGCCCTGTGGAGATCCTGTGCTGAGAGCCCAAGTGTTCAAGACATTTTTTCCCAGCCTCACACACTGACTCCGGTCCGTCAGGAAGTCTGTGATCCACCTGCAGGTGGAGTTGGGCACATGGAGCAGAGAAAGCTTGTCCTGGAGCAAAGCTGGAAGGATGGTGTTGAATGCAGAGCTGAAGTCCACAAACAGGATCCTAGCATAGGTTCCTGGGGAGTCCAGGTGCTGCAAGGATGGAGTGCAGGGCCAGGTTTATGGCGTCATCTACAGACCTGTTGGCTCTGTAGGCAAACTGCAGGGGGTCCAGGAGGGGGTCGGTGATGGACTTCAGGTGGGATAAAACCAGGCGTTCGAAGGTTTTCATGACTACAGACGTGAGAGCCACAGGCCTGTAGTCATTAAGTCCAGTGATGCGTGGTTTCTTGGGGACTGGAACTATGATTGAGGACTTGAAACAGACTGGAACATGGCATGACTCCAGGGAGGTGTTGAAGATCCCCGTGAAGACTGGGGCCAGCTCATCAGCACAGTGTCTCAGGGTGGCAGGAGAGACACAGTCTGGGCCTGGGGCCTTACGTGGATTCAGCCTTTTGAAATGTCTCCTCACGTCCTCCTCTTGGACCGAGAGGGCAACAGCGGGAGTGGGGAGGGCAGCAGTGAGAGGGAGGAGGTCCAGAGTGTTTGAATATCCAGTTGTGTGGGGGGTGGGGAGGTGTGAGTCCTTGTCTTCAAAGCATGAATAGAAGACGTTCAGGTCGTTGGCCAGCTTGAGGTCGTCAATAGAACGAGGTGCTTTGGGCTTGTAGTTGGTGATCTCTTTCAACTCCCTCCATACAGAGGCCGAGTCGTTGGCAGAGAACCTTTGCTGCAGACGTGAACTGTACATGGATTTAGCCTTTGCCACCTCCTTGCTAAATCTGTACTTTGCACCTCTATAGCTGTCTCTGTCTCCTTCTCTGAAAGCCACCTCTTTCTGCTGACGGAGCTGCTGGAGTTTAGGTGTGAACCAGGGCTTGTCACTGTTATATCTCACCCTGGTGCGCTGTGGGATGATGCTGTCTTCACAGAAATGAATATATGATGTCACAGTGTCCGTGTAGTCATCTAGACTGTCTGTTGAAGCCTCAAACATATCCCAATCCGTAGTGCCCAAGCACGCGCGTAGCTCCTCCACAGCTTCATTGCTCCACACTTTAGATGTCCTCACAACAGGTTTAGAGAGTTTAAGTCTCTGTCTGTACGTGGGGATCAAGTGGACCATCACGTGATCTGAGAGTCCCAAAGCTGCACGGGCCACCGCGCAGTAGGCGCCGCTCACTGTCGTGTAACAATGAGCTAACGTGCTCCCTTCTCTGGTCGGGCATTTAACAAACTGTTTGTATTTTGGTAATTCCTGACTGAGATTCCCTTTGTTTAAATCACCGAGAATTGTAACAAGAGAGTCCGGAAAGTCTCTCTCCACCCTCATAATCTGATCCGCGAGCGCGCGCTCGGCCTCGTGCATGTCCGCGCTTGGTGGAATATACACAGAGCAAAGTATGAAAGAGTTAAACTCATGTGGAGAGTAGAACGGTCTGCAGTTTATGAGGAGATATTCCAGAGAGGGACAGCAGTGTTGGGAGATCACAGTCACATCGGAGCACCAGGCATTGTTGATATAGAAGCAGAGTCCTCCCCATCTTGTTTTTCCACCAGAGAGTGCTCGGTCTCTGTCTGCGCAGAGGAGTTGGAATCCCTCTAGTTGGAGCACGCAGTCCGGTGTCTGTGCATTTAACCACATCTCCGTGAAGCACAGTACACAAGATGAGGAGAAATCTCTATTCTTCTTCATCAGCAGTGCCAGCTCATCCATCTTGTTGTGGAGTGAGCGGACGTTGGAGAGAAATATCCCAGGTAGGGGTGTGCGCGTGCCCCTTCGTCTGAGGCGCACGAGAGCTCCAGCTCGTTTTCCTCTCCGCCGTCGTCTCACTTTTTTGGCCAAAAAGTGAACCAGTTCAGCTGCAGGCACTAAAAAGACTGGCGTAATGTCCGTGGGTGTTGATGATTTGATGTTTAGAAGCTCCTTGCTGGTGTAGGGACACGATGACACACGATTCACGCACAAAAACAGACAAAACAGGGAGCACCAGAATACCAGGGCGCCTTCACGTGGCGCCATCTTGCACCACCATGCTTCACTGTCTTCACTGTGAACTGCGGCTTGAATTCAGAGTTTGGGGGTCGTCTCACAAACTGTCTGCGGCCCTTGGACCCAAAAAGAACAATTTTACTCTCATCAGTCCACAAAATATTCCTCCATTTCCCTTTAGGCCTGTTTATGTGTTCTTTGGCAAATTGTAATCTCTTCTGCACATGTCTTTTGTTTAACAGAGGGACTTTGCGGGGGATTCTTGCAAATAAATTACCTTCACACAGGTGTCTTCTAACTGTCACAGCACTTACAGGTAACTCCAGACTGTCTTTGATCATCCTGGAGCTGATCAATGGGTGAGCTTTTGCCATTCTGGTTATTCTTCTATCCATTTTGATGGTTGTTTTCCATTTTGTTCCAGACGTCTCTGGTTTTTTTGTCCATTTTAAAGCATTGGAGATCATTGCAGATGAACAGCCTAGAATTTTTTGCACCTGCGTATAAGTTTTCCCCTCTCCAATCAACTTTTTAATAAAACTACGCTGTTCTTCTGAACAATGTCTTGAACGTCCCATTTTCCTCAGGCTTTCAAAGAGAAAAGCATGTTCAACAGGTGCTGGCTTCATCCTTAAATAGGGGACACCTGATTCACACCTGTTTGTTCCACAAAATTGACGAACTCACTGACTGAATGCCACACTACTATTATTGTGAACACCCCCTTTTCTACTTTTTTTTTTTACTAATAGCCCAATTTCATAGCCTTAAGAGTGTGCATATCATGAATGCTTGGTCTTGTTGGATTTGTGAGAATCTACTGAATCTACTGGTACCTTGTTTCCCATGTAACAATAAGAAATATACTCAAAACCTGGATTAATCTTTTTAGTCACCTAGCACTATTATTCTGAACACTACTGTATAAGTTCAGAATGGCAAGGTTTAAAGATCAGCGATACAGATCAAAGAAGTATGATCAGAATCAAAGTTTGGAAATGTAGCTTTGTCAGGATCAAAGTTCAGAACTCAAACACAAAAAATACAGACTTAAGCTCTCGACCAAAGGCCTACCTCTCCACCAAATATTTTTAATTCAAGCATGTTTCTTTGAGATTACCTGCTCCGAAACTAAGACAAACAGGAAACCAGAACCTCCGTGGCAGCAGTAAACATTCTGCTTCTGCACCTTTATGGGGATCTGTTCCAAACTTTCTGCCTTCTCCATGGGCACAATCTGATCTGTGGGCTCCTGGATGCCCAAATGGCCATGGGCCACACTGCCTGTTTAGAGACCTGGCTGCTTGCCGCACTCTGCAGGAATCTGAATGTCTCTGCTATTAATAGGCCAGCGAACAGCGTGAAGGTCCTCAGTGTGAGTGCAGTCACCGAACTGAAACAGGTCCACCTTTAGTACCTGATCAGCCAGTATCTTCCACTCCCGCTTCCAATCTGTGTCTTACTTTCAGTGTCTCTCATCTTCTGGCTGCACAAGTGGAAAACACACTGTGTCGTCACAGACGTGCGCTCGCCTACGCAGACGGAGCCGAGCAGTAAATAGTCCTGTGGATGCATGTGCAACTCACACTCACAAAAACATGAGGACAGGAGCACCTCAACCAACATTTGTTTTCTAGTTCTGCAGAGAGAAACGCTTATCATCGGTCCACATTTACATCATGACCACAGTTTTGCAGGATTTTAAAAATACAATATTTATTTACAGTACAATGGTTCAAGGATATCATTTAAACATAAACACAAGCGGCTCAATTCATGATTTGTACAACATGTTCCATCCCTTTTCCGTTCTGTGTCATCTGTGGTTCTTTCCACTGTCTGCCCTCGAATTAAAGCCAACTGAACACTGAGTGACATTTCAACCAGATTGCCACTTTTTAAGAGATTCTCAAATATTTTAATTAGAGATGACTTCTTAAAATGATTTATTTACTATAGAGCATATCTTTCCATTAAATGTTTGATCGCACACCATCAGAGATTCATCTGTAACATCAAACAATTTCTGTCAGGACGGGCGGGAGCCTGTCACCAGGAGCGGCTGGACCCGCAATGCAAACTCCCAGACTAGGCTTAGGTGTTGGAGAAATCATGGTCTTCATTCCAGGCTTGGTTTCAGTACACATGTAGTCAGTCAGTGCAGCAGAAGTACAAGCAGGATTAGGCAGAGACGCAGGCATGAACGAGCAGGGGTCAGAGGCACGAGCAAACACTGACCTCTGGGATGAAGCAAGAGGCATGGGATCCAGGAAACACAGAGCAGAAGTACGATACACAGCTAGACCAAAAACAGGACTGTGATGGGCGCTGGAAAGTGCACTGAGACAACAATCTGGCGGGGAAGTGAAGGACTGTGGGGTTTAAATACAAGTGAACTAATTAGTGTGAAATGAGGGACAGACGGGCGCGTGGCTAGTGAACAAAGATAATGCACAGACAAGATTGCGAGGAGGTGAGTGCACAAACTGAAGTGATGTAATACACAAAGACGCGTGAGCTGGTGCAAGAGTGGGAGTGAAATGGGAACACAGAATGAAAGTGAGGAAAAAAACATAATGGCAGGTGCAGGTCGTGAAGTGAACATAAATAATCGGGCGTGAGACGAGGAAGGAAGACATGATGGGAGGTGCGGAGTGGAAACAAATGACAAAAACAGAACTAAAACGGAAATCAAGGACAGGATATAATGCAACAACAAACCAGGCATGAACATGAGAACTGAAAGAAAATAAACACCAAGACAAAACTGAACTGGAACTGACTAAGAAAACAGAGTGGAAAAACAAACTAAAAATAAAACAGAGACTGTAATGAACAAAACCTGACACTAAAGTACTACATATAACAGAAATAAGAACAGCAAAAATAGGCAGATGATAACTAAATGATAAACCATAAAAACACAAACTGATTGAACAAAACCAGAACGGAACTGAAACATGACCGAAGTATAAAAGTAACAAAGAAAGAAAGTAACAAAGCAAAAACAGAACATAGAATAAACACATGGTGAAAATATCAACTAATAAAACAAAGCTGGGGTAGATGAAGATGCACTAAAGGAGCCTAGATCAGGGCACGGCATTTAATGACAATGTCATTAAATGTCATTTCCTCTCATGTCTCTGTGTCCTTGTCCACTGACATCAAGAGACACCTGGGAAGAACTTATGGCATCGTGAAGGTGATACCTGTACACCAAACTGAAGGTCCAAGTCTTTATGGTCTGGGTGCTTCCTGTCTTGCTGTGTAGTTGTGAGACTTGGATACTATACAGTGACTTAAGGCAACAACTGGAGGTGTTTCATACAAATTCTCTTTGGACGATCCGTGGGTACCAGTGAACGTCAAAGGAATGGCTACTTCTGCAAACTCAGATGAGAAGCATCATTTCCATTGTGAGGGAAATGGCCATGGGCATGATCCTGCACACAGGTACGTCAGTGTTGGAGACCCCAATAACTGGAGATAGTAAGGTTCCATTTTCAGAAAAGAAGCTTGTATAAAGTGCCCAAGGCATTTTCTGTTAAAAGCAGACAACAGATTAATTTGAATAAAACAAAAGGGCCTCCCGCTTCATAAAATTTGTCAGAAGTGTGATGCTGTTTGCTTTGGATGAGAAAATACAACTTATATTTGTATGTAATTTGATTGCTGAAATTAAAGATTGTTGTTGGAAAGCTGTATCTCTACTCCTTCATCCCATAACCAGTGGTGGGCACAGCTAACCAAAAAGTTAGCTTCGATAGCAGCTAATCAGTTAACTGAAAAGTTATCTTTGATAAAGCTAAACCGATAAACCATCCAAAAATTTATTGGAAGCTACAGCTAACCGATAGCTTTCAAAATTGAGTTTTAACACCATGAACACAAACCCAAACAAAGAATCACCAGTTCTGTCTTTGTGCCCCCTGCTGGAAGCTCCTGTTTACTACGTATTTTACTCTACCACCGTAAAAGAAGCATGAGCACCAAGTCGGCACGCGCTCACAAACACACACACACCAGCACGAGCATGTTACTGCTGTTTTTAATTTGATTCTTTTCATTTTGCTCATTTATGTAGGTTCATTTCTTTAAACAAGTGGCGGGTTTTATTACCGTAGATACAAACAAGTGCGCACACAGTCATTATTTCTTAACCACATACAGCAGTTCCGCCATGAGGCGCAGGTCTTGAAAAATAAAGCAGGATTGACTTATGGTTTTGATTTAGAACAAAAAAATCTGTATAAAATAACTATATTAATGACAATTTTGTCATTTGTACAAAGTTAAAATATAACACATATCTTTTAATTTTAAATAATGCACTAATTCTGAAGTTTTGCAACAAACACACACAGATCCCAAAGGGATTATGGGTGAAATAGCCTCCTCTAACACTGATTGGTTGACTCATTCATTCTATGTAAAAACAAACACATTGACATGTGTGTTGTTTTACATATAAATGTGCTTTTGTAAAATATGCCATTTTTGTCATATGTAAAAATTTTTTTGCAAAACCCAAAAGTCAAGTTATAATAATTAGACAACCGTCTGATATAAACTGATAATACTGCCATGAACACTACTGGCCAGTAGATGGCAGTAGAGACCGTAAAAACTTACCAAAACAACTGTTCCAAATAATCCGTGTCTGCTACGTTTAATCTGTGTGGAATTTAATAAACACAAATCGAATTTCTGACATCTTACATACTGTATATTACTGTGGAACAAAGATGACAAACAGTGTTGTAAAGGACAATAACCAGGACATTATACAGTAAACAGGAAGCAATTGCAGCTCGCAGTGATTCCAGTTGAAAATAGTGGAGAAGCAACCTGAGCTTCTGGCATTTTTACATAAAACAAACACAATAACAACGCCTATAAACCCAGAGAATATATTCACAAGAGTTTTAGGCACAATATACAAAGGATTTAATGCTGTTGTCCGTGTGGAGCCTGATTAGAGCGTCTCAAATGCATTTCTCTTGTCGTGAACTTTTACAGTACCCACAATGCACTGCGCACACACCATGTCCACACTAAAACCTTTAAAATTAGTGCAATATTTTAAAACTAAAACATATATCTGATATTTTCACTTCATAAAACTTCAGACGTGATGTTAATTTAAATAATTTGTCCAAAATTAGTTTGGTTAAAATTTTAACCATAAGTTAAAACTGTATGCCTCTGGATGACTTGGGTGATATTACAGGTTGGTTAGTAAGGTGTAAAGAAAAATGGTTTTATTTTGGTTGTCTTCTGTGACCAGTCCTCCTCTGATTACAGAGAATAGAGTTTTTTTTCTGAAGCCAGCTCCCCTCTGTTTGTAGAGTATAGAACTGTATGTCTACTACAAAACAGCTAATAGGTAAGCTCTAAAATCTTTAATGTAAGACTTTGAAAATGTTTATTAACTGTTAAAGCTTTATTCACTAAGCTTGCAATAATATGTTAGTGGTCTAAAAATTTTCGGACTAAAATTTATCGGAAGATAATTGATCCAATGATGGGTTTTTTAAAGTTATCTGAGGACTGCAACAAGAGAAAGTGCTAACCTGAGGAAGTCACTCCACAATTGAAGTGATGACCGCATCTAAACCTAAATGCTAGAGAACACAGAGATTCAACTATATTATCTTACTACCTTACACTTTCAAGATTATATGCAACTCAATCTAGTGACAAGGAACACTGGCACAGTGTATATGAAGAGAATCCAAATACAAATCTTTGGCCGGTCTCTATAAGAACTTTAATTTTGCATTTGACTTGTTGATCACTTTTGTCAGCTATAAGATCATCAGATAAGATCTGATCTAAGTCAAGACCAATATATTTTGCACAGAATTTACTCATAATTTTATTTTACCAGCACTTTAATGTGTTATTGTGGATGGATGAAACAGTCAGGTGTTTAAAGACATTAATAATATACTTGTGTTATAATGTGATTGTGCCATCATAACCAGTGATGCCGGTAACGCGTTACTTAGTAACGCGTTACTCTAATCCGACCACTTTTTTTTAGTAACGAGTAATCTAACGCGTTAATCTTTCCAAATCAGTAATCAGATTAAAGTTACTTCTCCATGTCACTGTGCGTTACTATTATTTTTCATTGTGGGTCGATAGCAGCACTAAACTTGGTCTGTGGGCAGGAGGTCGGGGTTCGACTCAACTGCCCACTTTAAGCGAGCTGTGAGCTTTTCATCCACGGTTTTTTGCAGCTGCTCGACTCGTCCTCACCTCTTAAAGCGCGGTGATCAGCACACCTGCACTGAGCTTTACAAAGACATTTTCATACTTTTCCCCCTCCTTTATTTAGAATTCTGAGCTGAGCCGCTCCGTATCTGCACGTTAAAAACAGCTGATCCTCGGCGACGCGTCAACAACTAACACTATTTTCCACTCAAATTCACCTAAACTCTCTTTCTGAGGACCACATGATGTGAAAACGCAATAAAACTTTCTTACCTGTAAATCTGGTCCTGTTTTCTACATAAATAAATGTTATCCATTCTTTGTGCTCAAACGCCAAAGCAGGGGCGAATCCAGATGGAATGGGGGCGTGGGGCAGGGATGTGCCCCCCCCCCCCACAACACCCCTAGATTAAAGGTCCAGTTTTGAAGCCGTTTTTTACTACAACTACTAATATTGCTTAAAATAATAATAATTTCGACAAGTAAAATGTTTAGAGAGTTAGAATTTAATAGTTACATTTCTAAACAATGTAGGTTTGAAATTGCAAGTTTTACTGTTACAGTGCTGTCAACATTTAAATATGAGGTCAAGAAAGAGGTCTTTATTTTACTTTTTATAAAACAAGTATTTATTTTCATTGAAGTCAAGAAAGGGTGACTATAAAGTGAGTTGTTGTCGGCAGCTGGAAAAAGTAACTAAAAACGTAACTAGTAATCTAACTTAGTTACTTTTACAATTGAGTAATCAGTAAAGTAACTAAGTTACTTTTTCAAGGAGTAATCAGTAATCAGTAATTGGATTACTTTTTCAAAGTAACTGTGGCAACACTGATCATAACATACAGTATGTAGTAGAGATATAAATTGTGAAATGTTTGTTCATCTGTGGACTCTTATGACTACATTGTACAAAATGAAGGGGATTTGGATCTTCAAATGTTTTTATTTAAAAACAAGATCATTTCAGCGGTGTCTGTTCCTCTTCTCTCCAGTTCTGGAGAAGACTCACACGGATACAGAAGCTGCTGGCATATGAAGACAGATTTTGTCCAGCTTGTAAAAAATGGATAAACCTCTGCCTCCATCCTCTAACTCTCCTTGCAAATTCACTGCAAGAAAACAGTTCTGGGGAGCATTAGCATGGCTAAAGCCCTTCTCTTCAGACCCCCCAACCAGGGCCCCCTTCACTCCCAGCCATTTTAAGCATTTTTCATTATTTGGCTCTTACATGCTGGGAGATGAGCTTGCTGAAATATTTTGGAAAAGGGAAGGATCATGGATGTGGAGAGGAGAAGAATCAAACAGTTTCCCTTCTATTATTACAACCCCAATTCCAATGAAGTTGGGACATTGTGTAAAATGTAAAATAAAAACAGAATACAACTAGAAGCACTCGGAGGGCGCAAACCTCCGCCAAGGCCATAGGGTCACTGACATCACATGGAATACCCTTTGGCAAAGAGACTTATTCCATGTTGTTTCACGCATCTGCCATCATGTTTCAGATTCAGTGGTTAACCCTCTGGGTTCCGAGGGCATTTTTTGGACAGTTCACTCGCCTGGCATAAATGTTTTATTATTGCTGTTAACAGCCATCCCTGCATCCCACAATCAAGTTTTATGTCTCTTTTTTTCAGGACAACCTCTACTTTCAAAATATATATGCTATAGTTGTGTTTTATAAGTGTAATACAGGTTTACAATCAGAAATAAGAAAGGAAAAAGTAAAGTGGTAAATAATTTTCCACACATTTATTCAAAACATACAGCAAACTATAATAAACTAGTAACACATCACTCCTAAAAACAATCTGGTGTGTCACGTGAGGTGAATCTGCCCTACGATTAGATTTTGGAAAACCATGTGACGGTGAACCAATTCCAATTGGACACTCACATTGCTCACGTCATCACATAGCTTCTATGAGGAGTACAAAGATGGTGGATGGTGGCTCGAAAGTCCGCGGAGTTAACTTTTCAGCAAAAAAAAAAAAAAAGTACATTTCTATCTCATATCATTAAAAAGTTATTTATAATTTAGTAAAGCTTGATCTCAGCTGTCGTATACGACGGCATCAGCCCCAGAGGGTTAAACTCTTAGATCTTCAGCAAATGCATTTATAAAGAGAAACTGCATGAACTACAGAATTTTTTTTATTTTCTAATAGCAAGTTTATTCAATGAGGAGAAACAAATGCTAAATTATTGTTGTGTCGTAACTTAATTTTTGTTCAGCCTTTGTGACCCGTCTTCATGAAGTTAGATGCAAAACTGTTGAAATTGGCCCTATCCTGCAATGATAAAGAATCCTTAAAAAAATTACTGGATCCAGATCGTGTTCCGGATCATTACCAAAATTTAATGACTTCTAAGTTAGGCCAAGATACACCCCTGGTAAAAATTTCATTGATATCTATTGAGGGTTTTTTTTTTTAGTAATCCTGCTAAGAAACCAACCAACAAACAAATATTTTGCTGCAATACGTTTCAAAAAAGCTGGGACAGTGGTATGTTTACCACTGTGTTACATCACCTTTCCTTCTAACAACATTCAATAACCATTTGGGAACTGAGGACACTGATTGTTGAAGCTTTGTAGGTGGAATTCTTTCCCATTCTTGCTTGATGTACGACTTCAGCTGTTCAACAGTCCGGAGTCTCCATTGTCGTATTTTGCGCTTCATAATGCGCCACACATTTTCAATGGGCAACAGGTCTGGACTGCAGGCAGGCCAGTATAGTACCTCCACTCTTCTACTACGAAGCCACGCTGTTGTAACACGTGCAGAATGTGGCTTGGCATTGTCTTGCTGGAATAAGCAGGGCTTCTGGATGTTGTTGATGTATGGGTTTCGCTTTGCATGGTTTTAACTTGCACTTGTAGATGTAGCGACAAACTGTGTTAACTGACAATGGTTTTCTGAAGTGTTCCTGAGCCCACGCGGTAAGATCCTTTATACAATGATGTCAGTTTTTAAAGCAGTGCCACCTGAGGGATCGAAGGTCATGGGCATTCAATGTTGGTTTTCAGCTTTGCCGCTTACGCGTAGAAAGTTCTCCAGAGTCTTTGAATCTTCTGATTATATTATGGACTGTAGATGATGGAATCCCTAAATTCCTTGCAATTGAATGTTGAGAAACATTTGGACTATTTTTTCATGCAGTTGTTCACAAAGTGGTGATCCTCGCCCCATCTTTGCTTGTGAACATCTGAGCCTTTTGGGGATGCTCCTTTTCAGAATCAGAATCAGAATCAGAATCACCTTTATTGTCATTGTAATTTGCACTACAATGAGATTTGAGTGCAACTCCAAAAAGGTGCTTTCCGTGGTGCAAGTAATTTTTAGCCAAATAAAAGATAGTGAAATTTAACAGCAAATTATTCAGAGTATATGTACAACTAATATAAACATAAGGTAAAATAAAATAAAATAAAATGTGGACCAAGTAAAATGTAAAATAAGAATTATATACAACTGTGGAATCATATTCCATGGGAATATTGCACATGGTTTACAGATATTGCACAAGAAACTTGAAAGGTGCGGATTACAGTGATTTGTTATTGTTCAGTGCAGTGATCGCTCTGGGGAGAAAGCTGTCCCTGAGTCTGTTTGTCCTAGTTTTGATTAACCTATACCGTCGGCCGGAGGGTAGTAGGTCAAACAGCTGGGGTGGGATGTGTCTTTGCAGATGCTGGCAGCTCTGCTGAGGTAGCGAGAGGTGGCAATGTCTTCCAGGCTGGGCAGAGAGCAACCAGTGATCCCCTGGGCCATTTTGATCACCCTCTGCAGCACTCCGTCTGCTGCTGAGCACCCCCGTACCACGCTGTGATGCAGTACATCAGGATGCTCTCGATGGTGGCTCTATAGAACACCACCAGCAGCTTCTCCTCCAGATTGTTTCTCCTGAGCACCCTCAGGAAGTGGAGTCGCTGCTGGGCTTTCTTCACCACCACTGTGGTGTTGGCAGTCCAGGAGAGGCTGTCAGAGAGCTGCACTCCCAGGAACCTGATGGAGCTGACCCTTTCCACACAGTCCCCATGGATGTAAAGTGGGGCTGGGTCAGCCCTGTTCTTCCTGAAGTCCAGGATTATTTCTTTTGTTTTTGTTTTCTAGCCAATCATGACACACCTGTTTCCGGTTAACCTGTTCACCTGTGGAATGTTGCAAACACGTGTTTTTTGAGCTTTCATCAACTTTCCCAGTCTTTTGTTGCCCCTGTCCCAGCTTTTTTGAAACGTGTTGCAGGGATCCATTTCAAAATGAGCAAATATTTGAACAAAAACAAAAACATTTATCATTGGAATTGGTGTTGTATTTTTATTAGTAAAGAAGGACTGTTTTTGTTTTTAAGTAGGGCTAGGGTGACAAAAAAATAAATAAGAATTGGCACGCGCAATCTCACTCCAGCCAAGATCCCAAAGTTGGCAACCCTACATGACTGAGGAAATAAATGGGACATTATTTTTAATGCCCACATCAAAACCAGGCATTATGAAAACCACATCCTGTCCATAAAAATATGATTTAACAGACACCCAAACTGGTGTTAGCCTGTTAGCTTAGCTTGTTCTGTAGCTCTAAGATTTTTTTGGGGGGGTGGGGGGATTCATTCGACCTGCTAACTCATGCAGGATGTCACCCACAATCCATCTGTTTCGCCATTTATGTGTCGTTTGTGATGCAAGCAGGGTGAGCACTGCCAACATGGCAACACACAGATCAACAGTTTGTGAGCTTCTAAACAGCTCTTCCAGGTCTCTGTAGAAACCTGTGGGTGACATCATGTCCACTATATAGTCTATGTCCAGCACCCAGGGCGATTCTGTCGTGTGGTAGATGTGGCAACATGTAGCACCAGCACATGCTCCCAGACGACCTTCACTAGCTTAATGTGTTAGGTTTGTTCAATAGTTTTTCCAGAACAAAAAATAAAATAAAAATCCCAACTGGATGCAATGATGCTAAATATACTTTATACCTCCTTCATGTTTTGGAGTTGTTTAATGGAATTTTGTTCCATTGTTAGAAGGTTAATCCTAGGAGAAAGAACACAGGACATGTGGAAATGAAAAGTGAGAGCGGGCAGGGCGTGGAGGACAGGTCGCGAGAGGAAATTAGAACAGACGAGAGGCGAGAGGACAGGAAAGGAGCAGAGAACATCAGAGAGAAAATGAGAGGAGAGACGTTGACGTGTGAGATGTTATCAGCTCTGGTTGCTGATATGACCGCCTCAGTCCCCATTGACAGAGCAATCAGGCTGCCATCTCACACAGCCGCTCTTCTCCTGCACACCATCAGCCTTATTGTCTCTCAGCTTTTGTTCTAAGTAACATCTGTATTCGTCAGCAAAGGTTTTATTCTCTTCTTATCCCTATGCTTGCGGTGTTGGCACTTTTAGCAACTATCAGTAGCTTGATGATGTTAGGTCCAGTTTGTCCATGACTGAGGAAATAATTGGGAAATTCTTTTTAATGCCCACACCAAAACCAGGCATGATGAAAACCACGTCCAGTCCATAAAATTATGATTTAACAGACAGAACTGGTGTTAACCTGTTAGCTTAGCTTGTTCTGTAGCTCTAAGATGGGGGGGGGGGGGGGGGGTTTCCATTTGACATGCCCAGGTAATGCACGGTCTCACCCACAACCCACCTCTTTAGCCTGCATGTTCTCCCCGTGTTTGCATGGGTTTCCTCCCACATTTAAAGACATGCACGTTTAGTGAATTGGCAACTTTAGAATTGTCCAGGTCTCCCTTGCAAAAGAGATCTTTATTTAACCTTTATTTAAAAAAATAAAATGACTCTCAGAGAAATTGCCCAAAAATGCACCTATTTAAAAAGAAATGGTGTGGAAAGATTAAGACTGATCTATGAGCCAGATCAGGATCGGTCCCCCTAAATCCCTCCCCTCCACAAAACATCAGTCTGGAACTTTTTCAGTCATCTTGTCCACAAGCAAACACCAGTTAAAACCTCCATCTGTCAACAGACGGAGGTTCAGGTTCAAGGCTGAAATGATGCTGGTGACCTGGACACAGCCTGCAGCTTTCATACCAGCCTTTCTGGAGATGTTCCAAACATTGTGAGATGAGGCCTTTCAGTTACCTGAACAAATGTCCTTCAATCTTCTGCTGTCACTAAGACAGGAACTGTTGATGTTCCAGTGGACCAGGAGCATGTTAAACCTTCTTCTTTAATGTTCTTGTTCAACATATGGAACTCGCAGGAGCCATCAGGAAGTTCCTTCACTGCTTTGTGCTGTTGGTCACAACATATCATTCTAACTGATATTATTTCTTCTGAAGTCAGATGAAAGGTGCAGCACCAGTTCTTGTTCAGTGGAAAAATGGATTTTGGAAGCATTTACTGCAGCCCAAATGTACGGCTTTTCTGAAAAGCAAAAGTGCACATACACATCCAGGGTGACCAATTTGCAACCGGATGAAGAACAGCAGAGGAGCTCAACACTGCTAAAGCACTGATTCCCCAAACCAACTGAGCCTTTTGCATGGGGAAAATTAGCCAATCGAGTGTAAACTGAACAGATTCATGACTGGAAGAAGAGAAAAGCAGGTGATTCTCAAATGTGTCATTCAGAGAAGAGATGATTTGTTTGTGTTTCTCAGCTTCCAGGGTACTAAAGTAACTTTACCCCTGCAACAGCAAAATTCAAGCACAGCTTGAATTTATGTACGATCAGGTTCCCAGGACAGTCGTCATCAGGTTAACAGGACAGTTATTCTTACTTTAGTGTGTAAAATCTCAGAATATACGAGGTCTGTTAGAAAAATATCCGACCTTATTATTTTTTTCAAAAACTATATGGATTTGAATCACATGTGATTGCGTCAGACAAGCTTGAACCCTCGTGCGCATGCGTGAGTTTTTTCATGCCTGTCAGTTGCTTCATTCGCCTGTGAGCCGGGTTTGAGTGAGGTCTGGTCCACCCCTCTCGTCTATTTTTTATTGCGAATAAATGTCTGAATGATTTGGATCTTTGCTGCATCAATTTTTTTCCAGAAACTGTAAGAGACCTCCAGGTGGACACCGTTTGAAAAATTAATATGGCTTTCAGGGACGATTTTATGGGGATCAAACAGATTAAGGGGTGTTACTGCCCCTTTAAGGACGGCCCACATCTGTTGAGAGCGCAGCGCACTCCCAGCGCCAATGGACAGGCTGACACCCCGCTGGAACAACCAGATCATTTCCAACGTGAAAGCTTTGTTGATCCGGGACCTCGTCTGACTTTCACAAAAAGGCAGAAGATGTGGACATCAGCACTTTTTCCGGCACATTCCACCATTACAGGAGTTTTTTTTCATGGAAAAAGAAGCCGAGGGACGCGCCACGGAGCCGTTCATTACGCGGGACAAAACCACCTCGGTGTTGGTCTCACAGGACGGCTTAAAGGTGGATTTCAGACAGATTCCGGTTGCTTTCCAGTCGTGTGAATATCCGATTGTGATTGTGCATGAGCTGAACATGCCAGAACATGTCCTGTGAGGCTTCATCATGGCGTTTCTCTTCGTCATGCACCTCCGCGCGACGCGTGGAATTCCTCCGCCTTTGTTCCTCTTTCCATGACAAAAACTCCTGTAACAGTGAAATGTGCCATTCATTTCTAAACTGGACGCCGTCTTGATCCGGTATGTCCTCTGACTAGCACAGGAATTGTGAAAAGACGTGGACGTCAGCACTTTTTCCGGCACATTCCACCGTTACAGGAGTTTTTTTTTTCATGGAAAAAGAAGCCGAGGGACGCGCCACCGTGCCGCTCTTGACGCGGCACAAAACCACCTTGGTCTCTCAGGACGGCTTTCAGACGGATTCCGGTTGCTTTTCTGTCGTGTGAATATCCGAGAAATTGAGCTTGAGCTGGACAAGCCCCAATATGTCCCGTGAAGCTTCATCACGGCGTTTCTTTGCGCCGAGCGGCTGCACCACAACGCGCCAAACTCCTCCGCATGTCTGTCTTAATGTGCCGGAAAAACTGCTGATGTCCACGTCTTTTCACAATTCCTGTGCTAGTCAGAGGACATACCAGATCAAGACAGCGTCCAGTTTAGAAATGAATGGCACATTTCACTGTTACAGGAGTTTTTGTCATGGAAAGAGGAACAAAGGCGGAGGAATTCCACGCGTCGCGGCGGAGCTGCATGGCGAAAAGAAACGCCGTGATGAGGCCTCACAGGACATGTTCTGGCATGTTCAGCTCAAGCACAATCACAATCGGATATTCACACGACTGGAAAGCAACCGGAATCCATCTGAAATCCACCTTTAAGCCGTCCTGTGAGACCAACACCGAGGTGGTTTTGTCCCGCGTAATGAACGGCTCTGTGGCGCGTCCCTCGGCTTCTTTTTCCATGAAAAAAAACCTCCTGTAACGGTGGAATGTGCCGGAAAAAGTGCTGACGGCCACATCTTCTGCCTTTTTGTGAAAGTCAGACGAGGTCCCGGATCAACAAAGCTTTCACGTTGGAAATGATCTGGTTGTTTGTGCGGGGTGTCAGCCTGTCCATCATCGCTGGGAGTGCGCTGCGCTCTCAGCAGTTGTGGGCCGTCCTTAAAGGGGCAGTAACACCCCGTAATCTGTTTGATCCCTATAAAATTGTCCCTGAAAGCCATATTAATTTTTCGAATGGTGTCCACCTGGAGGTCTCTTACAGTTTCTGGAAAAAAAATTGATGCAGCAAAGCTCCAAATCGTTCAGACATTTATTCGCAATAAAAAATAGATGAGAGGGGGTAGACCACACCTCACTCAAAGCCTGCTCACAGGTGAATGAAGCAACCGACAGGCATGAAAAAACTCACGTATGCGCACAAGGGTTCAAGCTTGTCTGACGCAATCACACGTGATTCAAATCCATATGGTTTTTGAAAAAAATAATAAGGTCGGATACTTTTCTAACAGACCTCGTATATTATATTTTTGCTTTTAAATAAAATTTAATTCCCCCACAGACTAACCTGGTAATTTCAAATAACAGTGCACATTATAAACTGTGCACAGTCACTCGATGTCTTGAGTAACTGGCACAGTTACTCCAGACAGTCCAAAACCCAACAACATTCAATAGACAAAACCATGAGAAGCAAAGTTTGACATTTGTTTCTTCTTCTTTTTCTTCCTAAAACAGGATTGTTTTAGTGTCTCCTGAGAAATTGTTTCTGCTCTGATGTTCCACGTGTTCTGATTGTTGTCCAGCCGGAGCAGCAAGCAGAATTGGACGACAGTGATGGACTCCTTCACATCCATCCTCTCTTTCACTCGCTCCCTCAGGGAACATGATGAAAGGGAGTCATGTTCAGTGGTGGGCACAGTTACACTAATCCGCTAACTGCTAATTATCGAAGCTAACGTTTTCATTGGCGGATTAGCTTTCCAGATAACTTTGAAAACCATCAGTGGACCAATTAGCTTCTGATAAATTTTGTTCCAATAACTTTAACATAACATTAACATATTTTTTGCAGGCATAGTGAATAAAGTTTAATAATTAAAAACATTTGTAAAGTCTGAAATCAAAGATTTTAAGTGCCTATCTGTTACATGTTTTGAAGCAGACAGACAGCCATGAACGGTAGAGCTCTATCCTCTGCAGGCAGAGGAGAGCTGACTACCAAACAGAAAGGAAGAGAGAGGGAAGAAAAACAAAAGATAATTTCTCTTCACACCATACAGACCAGCCATTCATTTCACTGGAGTCTTGCACAGGCAGACAGTTTTGACTTATGGTTATAATTTTAAACAAACTAATTCCGGACAAGTCATTGAAATTAACATCACGTCTGTTGTTTTACAAAGTGAAAATGTCAGCTATCAGGCTGTGGACTTCAGCACTACAAAATATACAACACCAATAACTGAAACTGTCCATTACTAACTTTACTTATGTCTATGAGCACCAGTTTTGCCACAGGTACTTTGAAAAAGTAATCCAATTACTGATTACTCCTTGAAAAAGTTACTTAATTACTATACTGATTACTCAGTTTCAAAAGTAACTAAGTTAGATTACTAGTTACTTTATTAGTTACTTTCAGCAGCTGCTGACAAACCCCCCTCCCGCCACCTCAACATGAAAAACGTTAACCAGTTTTGTCAATGCTCACTTTATAGTCACCCTTTCTTGACTTCAATAAACATAAATACTTGTTTTATAAAAAATAAAATTAAGACATCTTTCTTGACCTCTTATTTAAATGTTGACAGCACTGTAACAGTAAAACTTACAATTTATAATCTACATTGTTTATAAATGTAACTATTAAATTCTTTCTAACATTTTTCTAAAATTTTAATTCTTTCTCAACATTTTAATTGTTAAAATTATTATTAGGGGAAACCGGGGAACGGTGAATCACGGTGCACAGCGAATCAGTAGCTATAGTTACAAAACTAAATATATATTTGCAGCAGTTATGCCATATTTTTATGCATAAAGACATCCCCCTTATCAAATCAAATCAACTTTATTTATATAGTGCCAAATCACAACAACAGTTGCCCCAAGGCACTTTATATTGTAAGGCAAAAGCCAAACAATAATTACAGAAAAACCCCAACGGTCAAAACGACCCCCTATGAGCAAGCACTTGGTGACAGTGGGAAGGAAAAACTCCCTTTTAACAGGAAGAAACCTCCAGCAGAACCAGGCTCAGGGAGGGGCAGTCTTCTGCTGGGACTGATTGGGGCTGAGGGAGAGAACCAGGAAAAAGACATGCTGTGGAAGGGAGCAGAGATCAATCACTAATGATTAAATGCAGAGTGGTGCATAGAGAGCAAAAAGAGAAAGAAACACTCAGTGCATCATGGGAACCCCCCAGCAGTCTAAGTATATAGCAACATAACTAAGGGAAGGTTCAGGGTCACCTGATCCAGCCCTAACTATAAGCTTTAGCAAAAAGGAAAGTTTTAAGCCTAATCTTAAAAGTAGAGAGGGTGTCTGTCTCCCTGATCTGAACTGTGAGCTGGTTCCAGAGGAGAGGAGCCTGAAAGCTGAAGGCTCTGCCTCCCATTCTACTCTTACAAACCCTAGGAACTACAAGTAAGCCTGCAGTCTGAGAGCGAAGCGCTGTATTGGGGTGATATGGTACTAAGAGGTCCCTAAGATAAGATGGGACCTGATTATTCAAAACCTTATAAGTAAGAAGAAGAATTTTAAATTCTATTCTAGAATTAACAGGAAGCCAATGAAGAGAGGCCAATATGGGTGAGATATGCTCTCTCCTTCTAGTCCCCGTCAGTACTCTAGCTGCAGCATTTTGAATTAACTGAAGGCTTTTCAAGGAACTTTTAGGACAACCTGATAATAATGAATTACAATAGTCCAGCCTAGAGGAAATGAATGCATGAATTAGTTTTTCAGCATCACTCTGAGACAAGACCTTTCTAATTTTAGAGATATTGCGCAAATGTAAAAAAGCAGTCCTACATATTTGCTTAATATGCGCATTGAAGGACATATCCTGATCAAAAATTACTCCAAGATTTCTCACAGTATTACTGGAGGTCAGGGTAATGCCATCCAGAGTAAGGATCTGGTTAGACACCATGTTTCTAAGATTTGTGGGGCCAAGTACAATAACTTCCGTTTTATCTGAATTTAAAAGCAGGAAATTAGAGGTCATCCATGTCTTTATGTCTGTAAGACATTCCTGCAGTTTAACTAATTGGTGTGTGTCCTCTGGCTTCCTGGATAGATAAAGCTGGGTATCATCTGTGTAACAATGAAAATTTAAGCAATGCTTTCTAATAATACTGCCTAAGGGAAGTATGTATAAAGTGAATAAAATTGGTCCTAGCACAGAACCTTGTGGAACTCTATAACTAACCTTAGTCTGTGAAGAAGACTCCCCATTTACATGAACAAATTGTAATCTATTAGATAAATATGATTCAAACCACCGCAGCGCAGTGCCTTTAATACCTATGGCATGCTCTAATCTCTGTAATAAAATTTTATGGTCAACAGTATCAAAAGCAGCACTAAGGTCTAACAGGACAAGCACAGAGATGAGTCCACTGTCTGAGGCCATAAGAAGATCATTTGTAACCTTCACTAATGCTGTTTCTGTACTATGATGAATTCTGAAACCTGACTGAAACTCTTCAAATAGACCATTCCTCTGCAGATGATCAGTTAGCTGTTTTACAACTACCCTTTCAAGAATATTTGAGAGAAAAGGAAGGGTTGGAGATTGGACTATAATTAGCTAAGATAGCTGGATCAAGTGATGGCTTTTTAAGTAATGGTTTAATTACTGCCACCTTAAAAGCCTGTGGTACATAGCCAACTAATAAAGATAGATTGATCATATTTAAGATCGAAGCATTAATTAATGGTAGGGCTTCCTTGAGCAGCCTGGTAGGAATGGGGTCTAATATACATGTTGATGGTTTGGAGGAAGTAACTAATGAAAATAACTCAGAACAATCGGAGAGAAAGAGTCTAACCAAATACCAGCATTACTGAAAGCAGCCAAAGATAACGATATGTCTTTGGGATGGTTATGAGTAATTTTTTCTCTAATAGTTAAAATTTTAATAGCAAAGAAAGTCATGAAGTCATTACTAGTTAAAGTTAAAGGAATACTCAGCTCAATAGAGCTCTGACTCTTTGTCAGCCTGGCTACAGTGCTGAAAAGAAACCTGGGGTTGTTCTTATTTTCTTCAATTAGTGATGAGTAGTAAGACGTCCTAGCTTTACAGAGGGCTTTTTATAGACCAACAGACTCTTTTTCCAGGCTAAGTGAAGATCTTCTAAATTAGTAACACACCATTTCCTCTCCAACTTACGGGTTATCTGCTTTAAGCTGTGAGTTTGTGAGTTATACCACGGAGTCAGGCTCTTCTGATTTAAGGCTCTCTTTTTCAGAGGAGCTACAGCATCCAAAGTTGTGCTCAATGAGGATGTAAAACTATTGACGAGATAATCTATCTCACTCACAGAGTTTAGGTAGCTACTCTGCGCTGTGTTGGTATATGGCATTAGAGAACATAACAAAGAAGGAATCATATCCTTAAACCTAGTTACAGCGCTTTCCGAAAGACTTCTACTGTAATGAAACTTATTCCCCACTGCTGGGTAGTCCATTAAAGTAAATGTAAATGTTATTAAGAAATGATCAGACAGAAGGGGGTTTTCAGGGAATACTGTTAAGTCTTCAATTTCCATACCATAAGTCAAAACAAAATCTAAAGTATGATTAAAGTGGTGGGTGGACTCATTTACATTTTGAGCAAAGCCAATTGAGTCTAATAATAGATTAAATGCAGTGTTGAGGCTGTCATTCTCAGCATCTGTGTGGATGTTAAAATCGCCCACTATAATTATGTTATCTGAGCTAAGCACTAAGTCAGACAAAAGGTCTGAAAATTCACAGAGAAACTCACAGTAACGACCAGGTGGACGATAGATAACAAATAAAACTGGTTTTTAGGACTTCCAATTTGGATAGACAAGACTAAGAGTCAAGCTTTCAAATGAATTAAAGCTCTGTCTGGGTTTTTGATTAATTAATAAGCTGGAGTGGAAGATTGCTGCTAATCCTCCGCCTCGGCCCGTGCTACGAGCATTTTGACAGTTAGTGTGACTCGGGGGTGTTGACTCATTTAAACTAAGATATTCATCCTGCTGTAACCAGGTTTCTGTAAGGCAGAATAAATCAATATGTTGATCAATTATTATATCATTTACTAACAGGGACTTAGAAGAGAGAGACCTAATGTTTATAGACCACATTTAACTGTTTTAGTCTGTGGTGCAGTTGAAGGTGCAATATTTTTTCTTTTTTAATTTTTATGCTTAAATAGATTTTTACTGGTTGTTGGTGGTCTGGGAGCAGGCACCGTCTCTACGGGGATGGGGTATTGGGGGGATGGCAGGGGGAGAGAAGCTGCAGAGAGGTGTGCAAGACTACAACTCTGCTTCCTGGTCCCAACCCTGGATAGTCACGGTTTGGAGGGTTTAATAAAATTGGCCAGATTTCTAGAAATGAGAGCTGCTCCATCCAAAGTGGGATGGATGCCGTCTCTCCTAACAAGACCAGGTTTTCCCCAGAAGCTTTGCCAATTATCTATGAAGCCCACCTCATTTTTTGGACACCACTCAGACAGCCAGCAATTCAAGGAGAACATGCGGCTAAACATGTCACTCCTGGTCTGATTGGGGAGGGGCCCAGAGAAAATTACAGAGTCCGACATTGTTTTTGCAAAGTTACACACTGATTCAATGTTAATTTTAGTGACCTCCGATTGGCGTAACCGGGTGTCATTACTGCCGATGTGAATTACAATCTTACCGAATTTACGCTTAGCCTTAGCCAGCAGTTTCAAATTTCCTTCAATGTCGCCTGCTCTGGCCCCCGGAAGACAATTGACTATGGTTGCTGGTGTTGCTAACTTCACATTTCTCAAAACAGAGTCGCCAATAACCAGAGTTTGTTCCTCGGCGGGTGTGTCGCCGAGTGGGAAAAAACGGTTAGAAATGTGAACGGGTTAGTGGTGTACAAGGGGGCTTGTGTTTAGGACTACGCTTCCTCCTCACAGTCACCCAACCGGCCTGCTTTCCCGGCTGCTCGGGATCTGCTGGAGGACAGCTAACGGCGGCTAAGCTACCTTGGTCCGCACCGACTACAGGGGCCTGGCTAGCTGTAGGATTTTCCAAGGTGCGGAGCCGAGTCTCCAATTCACCCAGCCTGGCCTCCAAAGCTACGAATAAGCTACACTTATTACAAGTACCATTACTGCTAAAGGAGGCCGAGGAATAACTAAACATTTTATACCCAGAGCAGAGAAGTGCGGGAAAGACAGGAGAAGCCGCCATGCTAAACCGGCTAAGAGCTAGTAGCTGCGCTAAGCTAGCGGATTCCTAAAAACACACAAAGTGAATAATGTGTAAATAATTTAGAGGTGATTCAGCAGAAGGAGTGTTTTAGTTAAGGCACGTGAAGATTACACTGTGAAACAAATCCTTATCTAGTTATCTAGATCAATCTAACTACGCAGATTAAACAGCTAACAGATACAGCAAAACACCGCTGTGCTCCGGAACAGGAAGTGATACAATACCGCAGTGAGAGCCAACCACCAGTAGAGCACATTATAAACAGACAGTCAGTCACATCCAGACAGTCCAAAATCTTCCTTATAAATTAGTGTTTTGTTTTTGGCCAAGTGAAGTCAGTTTTTTTCCTATCAAAAGTAAATTCTGTGGATGTCAGTGTCTTTGTATTTATTTCTCACAGTAGAGGAAAGGTGGCCCAAAAAAAATTGTTATTAGTTAGAAGACTACCCCGTCCAACTGATGAGCATATGTTATGTCTTCTCCAGACTATCAGCTATTTGATAACATGACTCATGTGTGTCACATGCACCTGGGGCACAGTGAATCAGTCTAGAAAGTGATTTGCTAAGCCCCAGTATCAAGTGGATAACAAATAGTACTTGTTGAAGCTTATGCATTTATTTTTCCATGAATTATTTCTATAATTTGTGTATATAAACAACTGTTTTCACATTTGAACAGAAATTATGACAGTTGTATTTATAATACTTTCTAAAGGACTTATTTCATTATATAAGACACTCACACATCACATAGCTGGTTTGCTGGATTATTGTTTGTATCTGCTTCAACATATATTTAATAATTTTTAAGAAACCTTTATAATCATGTTTTTTTCATTATATTCTAAGTTGATTCACTGTGCCCCAGACACTGATTCACTTTTCACCGTGAATTAGTGTCTGGGGCACAGTGAATCTAATTTTTTTAAATAGATTTTAAACACCTGTAAACTACGCTTGGGGAGACATAAATAACACAGCCTTATAAACAACGACTTGATGTATTAAATCCACAATAGAATGACCTAACCCTATGCATAATGTGTTTATGCTGCCACAAAACAACATTTCTGATCCACTGTGCACTGGCTTCTCCTATAGTAGTAGTAGTAGTAGTAGTACTAGTATGAAAAATTGTCTTCAAAAGTGGACCTTTAATCTCAAGGTGTGGAGGGGGAAGCAAGCCCACCCCCTTCCATCTGGATTTCCCCCTGGACAGCCGTCTGAGCAGGAAGAATTGACTACATATTTATGGGAAGAGTACAACCAGATTGAGAGGTAGGGCATTTTTTTTTTACATTTTTCAGCATTTTTTTTACTTCATGTCATCCTCAGAAAGAGATTTTAGGCGCATTTGGATGGAAGAAACAAGCGTCAGCATTTGTTAATGTGTGTGGATCAGCTGTTTTTAGTGAGGACCCACACGAAGCGGCACAGAGTTTTAAAGAAAAAAAAACAGCGTAAAAATGTCTTTGTAAAGCTCAGTGCAGTTGTGTTACCATCACCGCACTTTCAGAGACAACAACTGTTCTCAACTCTGAGCTGCGCTACAGAAAATAGATGAAAAGCTCGCAGCATCAAACGCTTCATGGGTGAAGTGGGCAGTTCAGTCGAACTGCAACCTCCACTTGCCCACAGGCTGCATTGAGAGGCTGACATCATGCTGCTATTAAGGGGAATCGGGTGTCTAGTATCGGTGCAGTTTTATGATTACAAGTACAAGTACATACATATGGGATTGGGCCGATACCCAATACTGGTATAGGCATCAGTGCCGACTATACCACAAGTCAAAACTGTCTGCCTGTGCAAGACTCCAATGAAATGAACAGCAGGTCTGTATGGTGTGGAGACAAATAATCTTTTTTTCTTCTCTTTCTTCTTTTCTTCTCTTTGGTAGTCAGCTCTCCTCTGCCTGCAGAGGATAGAGCTCTACCGTTCATGGTTGTCTGTCTGCTACAAAACGTAACAGGCAGGCACTAAAACTTTGATTTCAGACTTTACAAATGTTTAACTGTTAGGCTGTATTCACTATGCCCACAAAAAAATGCTAGCGGTCTAAAAGTTATCAGAACTAAATTTATCAGAACCTAATAGGTTTGCTAATGGTTTTCAAAGTTATCTGGAGAGCTTATGAAATCATTAGCTTTGATAATTAGAGGTTTAGCCGAACTATGCCCACCACTGCTCAGAACTTTCAAAGATCTGGCTGTTCCTGTTCAATATTTTATTTACTTTAAATGCTGATTACTCTTCATGACGCAACTCCAGATCTCATAAAGAATCTCTTGTGCACACCATCACATGCACATCCTTGATGGTGGATGAAAACCAAAGTCCCCAGATGAAACCCACCTCCATGCTCCCCACAAAGGAAAAGGACAGCTATGGGCTTGAACCCAGGACCTTCTTACTGTGAGGCAAGAGCACCAACATGCCACCATAATTCAGTGCAATCCACAGGCTGAACTCTGGGACAGAGAAGATTTCTGCTGGGACAAATGTAAAAAAGCAGAAAGAATCCAAACATGGCCCACTGGGTTTGTACGTCACTGTCACATGTGATGTTTCCTGTGGTCTGTGTTTACATGAGCGTCCTCATGATGGATGTGAGCTGTGAAAGAGACAGCCAGTCTGCGTGCCGCCTTCTCAGCCACCACGCAGAACCACGACGCAGGCCACAGCAACTGGAGGAGGAGGAGTAGGGAGAAAGGAGAAGTGGAGCCGGGGGGCACTGTGTGGGTCACCCTGTCACGGGCAGCTGATGCCTGCCTATGGGACATGCAGGGTCGGGATGGGGGGGTCCTTTACCGTCATTACTGTATTGCTCAGAGACTGAGCGATGTGCAGAAAGCAGAGGCAGCCTGCAGCTCGATGCAGAACAAAATGCACCTCCAGTTACTCTTAATGGCAGCAAAGACTGTGCACACAATCACACCTGTAAAAATGTGAAATATGTGATGGCCACAAAGTAAAGCGCCTGCAGTTAAAAGCTGCATGTCAAAGGACTTCCTACTTTTAAATTCAACTCTTACCATTCAAAGTGGAAAAGACAAAAATCCCAAGTCCACCTGATCCGGAAAATCAGAGAAAAGACCAAAAACTCCTTTCCCCTCATGATTCAACTCAAACTGTCAAAGGATGATGCAGAGACATTGATTCACCCCAAAATCATCACGGCACTGTTTTAACCGCTGACCTGCTGCCATCAACAAGTCTTCAGACAGTTCAAAATGTAGCCGTTGGAGCTCCACTCAGATACAGCAGCTTTCCTCCCAGTGTGTCCTCAGGAAGTCAAGTTTATTTATAGAGCACCTTTCAAGAAACAATCACAAAGTGCTTCACAGTAAGATGAAAATAAAGACACAAAGAATTAAAAGAAAAAATACAACACTACACTAAGTAAAAGCAGTCCTGTACAGGTGAGTCTTGAGCTTCTGCTTAAAAGCAGACAATGGTGCATTCCAATATCCTAAAAGTAACCATCTATCAGGTGGAACATGGGCATGTCATTGGCCTTTTCCAGCCACTGGGGTCCTCAACACTGAGGCACCTGTGTGCCAGATCATGTACAGAAAACACACACACACACACGCACACACACAGAGTACATGACTATAATGTCAAACCTGACATTCCCTCACAATACAAACAATATTCCTCATCTCAGTCTCCTGAAGTAACCATTCATTTGAAAACAAATTCAGTCCAGTGGTACCAAAGGAAGCACCAGCACCAGTACTTAGCTCTTCATTCTCCTGTGGATATCTCTATCAACAAACATCTCTGTCTATTGACCTCATGACTCCATGAGCTCTTCCCACATGCCTTTTAACTGCAAAGACCAAAAACCCAGAGGCATTCATGTCACCACTGAGATCAGTGGATGTCTCTAAAACAAACATATGCACTGCTGATGGCCAAATACACGAAGTCACTGAAACCCAGGATCTTAGTCTTGATCCAGGGCTGGCAAAACCAAACTCATCGACTCCTCACTCAGCTTCTCAAGTGTTGCAATCAAAGGATCACAGAATAACCCTGAAATCAAGATCAGTTACCCTTTCCTCACCGGCAAAGGCTTGGCTCCTTCCATCCTCCAAAATGACCTTCCAAATAATGTAAACAAAGACCTCAAGAGTTCCTTATGAATAAACTATGAATATATTTAAATATATTGCATATATAAACCTGAGATAACTGGAATTCTGACCAATTGGCTTCTTTGCTTACTTTTTGAGCCAGCTAGCTAATCTGGAAATAAGTAACAGGAAACAGAGTGCACATGAGAAACAAGCGTTTAAAAACAAAAACACAGGAGATAAAGATGGTTGCTCATTGGAATTTTCACCATTCCATTTGGAAAACCAGCAGCAGCAGAGGCGGCATGTTCAAATCGTTAGCTGCTGCTTGAGAGCCTCAATCACAGTGCGCAAATGCTTCATCTCCACTTTGAAGCAGATTTTCTTGGATCAGCAAAGAAGCATTTTATGTTGACAAAGGGCCAAGTCACAAATCTTGTTAAAGGTAAATTCCAGATGTAAAAACAGTCAGCAGTGCTTTGATTCGACTTCAGCTGCAACTCCCCCACCCCCCAAAAGCATTAAGGTCCTGTCAAATATACAACAATCAAGCCCTCTGCCATCTGACAGATTTTGTAAAGCCATACGTACCTACCCATGTATTGCTTCCTCAAAATGCAGGCCTACTTTGTAACCCAAAAAGGTGAAAATCATGAACTCTGCATGCAGACACGTGAGAACAGGCCTGTTCAGACTAAGTAAAGGAAAACTAGGAGCAGCTAATTACATCCAAGTCAGCAATGCAGGATTTCCATCCACACTCTCTGTAGAACCTCCAGTCAGATGGCAGAAAGTTGGCAAACTCTGCAGCTGTGGGCTTCTCCATCTCACCCAGGATTCCCTCTGCTCAGTTACACACTCAAACTATCACTTCCTGAAACACCCTCCAAGCCACTGTGGGATTAAACTGTGACTGTAACCGTGCACATGCTGGGATATCGCACTGTGAACCGACCGATACCAGCAGGTTAAACCGCTTCGGTTGCGCCAACAGCCGACGTTACTTTAGGATATGCTTGTGTGAATCATAGGTAGAGAAAGTGAGGGGGGGAGTGTTACTGTTTTAAATATGACTGATGATGAATCATTATGTACACTGAGAAAATACAGCTCTATTGTCTCTTATTAAAAAAACAAACAACACCTTGGATTTAATCAAAATCACAGTCTAACTGCCGAGATGAAATCATTGGTAACCAGCGCGTACAAGGTGATTTGAGAACAATTTAGAAAGTATGCAGTCAACACAAATGGCTTTCCACGTATCACATATATGCTTTCAGCTTGTACTCATTTACTTAACGGTCACTCACCGTGCCCCATGTGAAGCCCAGGCTCCTCTGCACACGCTCAGTCTTGACATCACCGTCATACTAAGAGTGACTAAAAGTGACAATCCCTGTAACTCACTGAACGACGGGGAGAGATACTCAGCTACCGAGATGTGTAGGGCACAGGAAATGCAGAGACAAGACAGAAAAGGCCAACACGATTCAGGCCGCGTGTGCCACAAAAAGCACCCGAGACTTTACTGTAAGTGAGTCATCTTTATCATGCAGCACTAGATTGGGATTACACAACTTTACGTATCTCTATTGGTGCAAATGTTTTCCTGATGATGGTAAACAAAATCTCCAACATCTAAAAAAAAAAACAAAAAAAGGACACCAGTCTGAGTCAGTGGGCATGCTGGGAGGCAACAGCACTATGTTTTAAAGATCTGCTATGGAGAGTTAAAGTCTTCTCCTCTTGACATTAAAGACATGAGATTCTTGAGTGACTGTGGGGAAAATGAGCCTGACTTGGTTTTTAATGTTGCTATTTAAAACTACAAAAACACCAAAGCACAGAGTTATAGTGCAGCAGATAACTAAAACAATCTTTCAAATGGTGACACAAGCACCAAACTCGGTGCAAGTACAACTTAAGGTGCAGTGACATGAGCATGACTTTGATTCACGCACTAGCATGTCCGTCATTGTGACAATGCCACCCACTGTGATCACAGCTGGACGCTGTTCTTTGTTCTACTGCCTGCCAGGTGTTCTGTGCTGGACGCTGTGTATATAAAATAATTATTCCGTGATGAATTAACCATTTTCTCTGCAAATTGGCCAGTGAAAACGGCTCTAATCGCTTCCTGAATCACAGAGGAGGCTTCAGCTGGTGCCTTTTGTGCACGTGCGCCTAATGAACTGCAGAAAGCATTTTGAGCCGTCTAAAAATGTAATTATTTGCCATGGTTACATGGTCATGGCTTGGTAAAACAGTTGTGTGTTCTTTCCGTCTTGTGTGCAGCTGTTAAAGTATGTTTATAACAGATTTAACATCTTGTTATAATCGTTCAGACAAGTTTCATCACCACTTGCTCTGTTCACTTCTTCTTCACGACATTTGTGTGTGAAATATTTTTTTGAACATTTCAAAATTCTCTATGCGCAATAGCATGCACTGGCGCGCCTCTCACGTTCAGTCTATGCCAGTTAAAGACGGGTTTACTCTCCAGCACAACACAGATCGTGCTAGTGTGTGAATCAACGTCATGCTCATGTCACTGCGCCTTTAGACATTATTCTCTTGAAAAAGCAAGTGGGCCTTGAATTTTCAATAAGCAGCCAGCTGGGTGTCAACAAAGAATTACACAAGAGTCAAGATTTGAAAATGCTCCAATCGTATTGAAAAGTGTATCACATTATTTGTCTGATCATAAAAATTCCCAAAAGGTATAGTTTGGACTATCTATTACTGAACATTATGGAGTTATGGGGTAAAAACAGCAAAAATGGTGACAAAGGTCAGTTTCAGTTTGTACAGGAGTCAAAAGTTAAAGTTGCTCCAATTTTGGTGAAAAGGTGATGCATATTATTGGTTGAGTTAATAGGGATAATAAATACAATAGTTTTGACTGTGATGAATATTTACTGTCTAAAGTAAAGATCAAACAATGTCAATGTCCATTGGATTCTATGACATGTGACATATGTTACCCTGTAACATGATAACTAAGCATGACAGGTGATGCAAACTGTTTCTTTTTAAAATGTTGGGGGAATTGAGAAAATCACAGCCCCAGCCAGAGGTGGTGACATTATTAAAAAAAACTCTTGTGCAGGGAAGCATTTTGGATACATACACGAGGCACTTTAGAACCCTTGGGCTTAAATGAAGAGTTGAATTTGACTTGTTTTCTTTAGTTTTTGCTATGTCCTTTTATTACATCTGCCATGGACGTAATAAAAACATTGGCATTTATTTATTTATTTATTTGTCTGACTGTTAGCCAGTGGTGGGCAGAGCTAACCAAAAAGTTAGCTTTGATAACCATTAATCAGATAACTGAAAAGTTATCTTTTATGATGATAAACTGATGAACTGCTAAAAAAAATGTATCTTTATTACAGATAACTGATAAATGATAACTATTAGTATTGATTTGGACGTGGCCACATCAGATTACACTATCGGCTTCTGATAAACCAGTTTCACTTTAAGCACCGCAGGGACTGCTGGGTAAATTCAAGGATCACATAAACAAAGAACACATAAAAAATTAAATAATAAAAAAATAAAACCCCAAACACTGTCATCATCTTTCAAAAGCAGTAAAAAACAGTATTAGAAGTCACAGTTTATCTCAGGATTAGATACACCGTCATTTATGAGCTAAAAGCTGCTGCTTTTTTCACACGCTTTGAACCCTGTGGCTTAAAATACCAAAATATGTCCATTAATGCACTGATTGGCAGAGGAAAATGCATGTAGTAAATATAAATTCTTACCTGTTAGTTTCAGTGGGATTCATCTGAATAAATAATCCACATAAAGCGTCCTTTTTTAAAAATCCAAAACAGTGTCTAAACGTAAACACAGCTGCGCCGTGAGAGGTCCTCTCCCACACCAAGTCTTGGCAATTATACTACAACCACAAAGAAATAAAATAATGTTAAAATTAGTCTGTTTTGTTTTTGTGTCGAGTGGACAAGTCACTGTAACGCCCAAAGTGAAAATGAACTACACTACCCACAATGCACCCTGCGTTGACCAGCCAATCACGTTTTGCGCTTAATGATGATGTCATCAGCAAGCAACAGGCAGCTAGTCTGCTCAGTGGCTACATACACACAACAAACAGACTAAAATGTTTGATTTTAGGGTTTACAAATGTTTTTGACCGTTAAACTTCACCAGCAAAGAAAATGTTAGCGGACTGAAAGTTATCGGAACTAAATTTATCGGAAGATAATTGGTCCGATGATGGTTTTAAAATTTATCTGAAAAGCTAAGCTGATAGCAAAAACGGATTAGCTGAACTGTGCCCACCACTGCTGTTAGCAGGATTATGTCAAAACTATTTCACAGATTCTTGCCACATTTTCACCACAGACACATATTAGGCCATAGAAGACTCCACTAAATTTTGGAGGTGATCCAGATCTGGGTTCTGGATCAAGATTTCACTTTATATAGGCTTTGAAGGATTATGTCATGGATTCTCACCAAATTTGCACCACAGATAGATATTATGGAACGGAAGACTCCACTGAATTTTGGAGGTGATCTGGATCCGGATTGGCGGACATCAGAAATCTCTGATTGCTGTTGTTCTATTTAGGATGATTGATCTTTTTTTCATCTTATTGTGAACATTTTATGCTCAGTTTTGGACCTCTTTTCACTTGTCTGTGGGTGGTTTGTTTCTAATGATCAATGTAATGAGTGTAGCACCTTGGTAGATTTGGCGGATCTTCAGGTAGTCAACGCCCCTTTTACAAACAATCACACCTGTGGATGATTTTTATTAAGGGCTTCACCACCCATTCTCTCCAAGGACTCTGATGAATATGTGACCATATATTGAAACGTTGGCCTTTGTTATGCACCTTAAATATATAATATAATTAAGCAAGCATCTGTGTTGCACCGGCATTCCTTTTCTCTATGTGTTTCGTCCTGACCTGGTTTCACTGGATTTTTGTGGCTGGCAGAAGCGTGGAGAACTTTCCCTCCTCCACTTGGATTCATCTGTAAATGTTCTGTTATCTGCTGCACTATCATGGTGATTGACACAAGCTTGCTGAGTTGTGACAGTTGCCTGGATTTGAAAGTTTTTTCTTCCAATGAAGAGTTCAACCAATCAACAGAATCAAAGCATTTAAGACCACTCCCCCAAAAATGCCCTGCCTGCATTAGTCAAGTTAAAAATATTCTAATAATATATATAAATCAACTGATTCTTTTTTTTTTTTTTTTTTTTTTTTTTTTTTAGAGAGGAAAGATAAAATAGTGACCTTACTTTGTGCTCCTCATTAAAATGTCTTAAAGTGCAAAAACACTATTTTGGGAACATTTCACATAACTGCAAGAAGTCAAAATTATGAGAAGTCAGAGACAGAGAAGAGCAGAGGTTATGGGTGCCTGTGTTTGTGCAAATGCAACAACTCAAAAAGCACTTTTGGGAGTACAATTAAATTTTGTGGGAAGGTTGACTTTGGATCTCACAAAAACTTGTTAAATTGTGGTGAGAAATGGAAGAAGGACATGAGAAGAAAAACAGAGTTTGAATCGAATTCTTTTCATGATTTGGGATATATGTTCCTTTATCTCATTCTGTAGCATGCTTGACTTGTGATTTCACAAAGATAAGAGGGAACTAAAGATCAAACTTTAGAGGTACGCACTCTCCAAATGCAGCGAAGAGTTTTGACATTTTAAGTCATATTATCAATCATTTTATGTAATAATTACATGAACACTGTAATTATGACAAGCCAAGTTAAAATTCTCAAACAGCTAGTTCACACCTATTAGCTCCACTGAGTCAACAACTGATA
This sequence comes from Thalassophryne amazonica, assembly GCF_902500255.1. Classification (NCBI taxonomy): domain Eukaryota; kingdom Metazoa; phylum Chordata; class Actinopteri; order Batrachoidiformes; family Batrachoididae; genus Thalassophryne; species Thalassophryne amazonica. The sequence continues at coordinate 6,628,312 of NC_047109.1, read as the reverse complement.
ATAATTATTACAGCAAGGTAATCTATCATATAGTCCATGGGCCAAGCAGGATTTCAGTACCACTTAAGGTGCACAAACAACATATACAGTCCAGCCATAGCATACCATGACCTACACAAATGTATGGTGGCCATCCAAGGATGGTTGCTATAGCCAGGAAGGGGAAGGATTACACAGGGGTCAACAATTAAAAATGCTTGTCATGATGAAAAGTATACCATATTATTTGTCAAAGTATTGATTAAGATTCCAAAAATCCACCGTTTGGACAATCTATGACTGACTACTATGGAGTTATGGTGTAAAATATATGTATGTATATGTACATGTATATGTAACATAAATTTCGGATCTCTGATCTGATAATAAAGTATTATCTTATTTTATCTTATTGTATTATCTTATCTTAAAAACAACACAAATAGTGATAAGGATCAGTTCTGTTTTGTGCAGGGGTCAAAAGTTAAAATTGCTCCAATTTTGGTAAAAGGTAATGCTAATTATTGGTTGTGCTAATATTGTTTAAGAAGGAATAGTTTGCACCCTCTGTCATGCTTAGTTATCATGTTATGTTGTAATAAATCAGAGAATCCAATGAACATCAACCTTGACCTTTACTTTGGAGACCAAGAATTCAGCACAGTCAAAACTATTCAATTTATTAATCCCATTAGCTCAACTATTCCACACTTTTTTTTAACCAAATTTGGAGCAACTTTAACTTTTGAGACCTTGTACAATCTGAAACTGAACTGTCACCATTTTTGCTGTTTTTACATAGCATTCAGTCACAGATGGTCCAAACTATGTGTTTTTGGAATCTTGATGGTCAGACGAATAATCCAGTTTACTTTTCAGTATGACTGGAGAATTTTTAAATGTTGGCCCCTGTCCCTGTCCTTCATTGACCCCTTCCTGACTGTAGCTGCCACCATACATTCTGTGTGTAGGCCATGGTACACTGAGGCTGGATTGTATCATTTAGTCCCCTTAAATTAGGTCTAGAGTAGGTCAAAACTGACTTCAGCCTCTTGGACTAACAATTATGACAATGCCACAAAATCATATGTACCATATTTGGAAAGATCTGGAAATTATAGGGAAAACTAGCAATCTTATTTATCAGCCTTTTATCCCACAAAAATATCTGCAGTGCAGTCAGAATTGTAAGAAGCACATTAAAAATGACTGTGAGAAACTTTGCTCGTTATTGCAAGTCTTCGCTGTGAGTAAAGTCTATTAATTATGAGGTGAAAAGTCACGTGGTTTATGAGCTCCCAAACTTGTCGGATCAGAAAGCAGGAGCAGTGGACTGGAACTCTCCGGTCCACCTTAAAAAGCGGAGCCACAGTGGACAGCTCCGTGGTGCTGAAACGCTCCGAGCGACTCCGCGGAACCCAGTGAGAGCGAACCACAGAGTGGCCCACACGCGCACGTCCCCGCCGGGGACACGTTAAACCATCCTTCCACTGTCGGACTGTGTAATCTCGGTGACGTTCATAGGGAAAGGTTAAGCAATTTGGCGTGCTTTTTACGCGAAAATGGCGCCTGCCGCCGCTAACCAACCCACTCCAGCCGACCGCCACACAGCAAAGTGCACGCTGCATTATTCCACCAATCAGCCCAAAATCAAGAGAATTTTTTCAACCAGCCGAGGCGTCGGCTCATCGCAGCTTCGTCCACGAGAGACTAGAATCTCACGGAAACCCACAGTCCGTAGCATCATTCAGCCGCGCTGCTGACAGCTGCAACAAAAGCGGTGTCTTACTTCAGCATCGACTGCTCCTTCGCCTCCTCCTTCTTCTGTCGGTCCATGACGCCGAGGATGATCTTCCTCTCTTCCTCAGTGAGGTGGCTGAGATCCGGCAGCTCTTCGGCGGCGGCGGCGGTGGCAGGGCCGGGGCCGGGACCGGGGCCGCCCCGGGGCCCGAGTGGAGCCGACATCTTTACGCACACACGCTAAAAATACGAGAAGAGAAGCATCAGCCAGCAGCAGCAGCATTCTGGGCCATGAGCATTCTGTGCGTGTATGTGCGCGCGCGCGCGCGTGTGTGTGGAGCAAAGGCGCTGGTGGCACCGCGGCCACGGGAAGCATGACATCTGGGTTCAAAGCAGCACGCACAACGCGCACACTGCTGCAGAAATCAGCGTCAGAACTATTACAGCTGTGTTAATGCTTACGATAGGAGAAGCCAACACGCTGCAGCCTGTCTCCGTGGAAATACTCAGAGTGGAAAGCTGCTGTGGACCCGATCGACACATTTACGCACAAACTGTGCAACAAAGCGCTCCGGATTAGAAATATGTGCCTTTAAAACGAGTGCACGGAGTGCAGACTACTCCCCAAACAAGCACATCCATCCAGGGATGAAAAGCGGAAAAAATGCAGAGAGTGCAAGGATTACAGGGGAAAAATCTTGCCTTTTATTTCGCAGTCATGTTAAATCCTGTCTAACCCATCGCTGAAATCCTGCGGAGAGCTTTCAGGCGCATGATTGGAGTCCCTCCTCTGTCAGTCTGCGTCCTCGCTTTCCTCCAGGTTTGTAATTCTTGGAGATTTCTTAGATGCACAAAAATGGATGCAATGGGAGGAAAAAAAAAAAACCCAGATAGGAAGAAGAGGCGGAGCGACAGAAACACGTAAAATAAAGCCGAGAGGACGCGCTCGTGGACGCGCTGGACGTTCATTGACAGCAGGCACAAAGCAGCCGCAAAAACACGGAGTGGAGCACTGGAGATGTAGCATGCATATTCATAAAGTCATCAAATACACAGAGAATATGACTCCTGACAGCAACTCTTAGCGCAGGTGTGACACCGGCTCCAAGCAGGCCTGCTGTTTAGGGGAGACCGGGACACTTGTCACGCTTTGTTACAGTCTCTGACGAAGTGATCACGTGTGTTTGTGGGATAACGCAAAGGTTTCCAGTCTTAGTAGAATAAAATCAGTCGTATCAAGATGAAAATTTCAGTAAATCTTGATGTGACTCAGGATCTCACTCACGCTGTCGGTCACAGTGATGATTACTGTGAGGTGTGTTCAGCCCAGACTGACTAAGGTTTGCTCCAAAACAGCAAAACCCACTTTGAGGAAGAATACATAAAATTTTGCTTGGATCTGGATACCAGGGAAGCTCCAGGATTATTATTTTTTATTTATTTATGTATCTTTCAGTTGTCACCCCCAACATTTGTTTATTAAATCAACAAAACTGAGGCATGTATTGGATTGGAGACATGAACTCTCTGTAATTAGGATGCGTTAAATACAAAGGACAAACTTGGTTGTATTTATTCATGTATGTGTAGTGAGAGTAAAGTAAAGGCCCTTCTTCTGAAGAACTGCCACTGACCAAGGCAGCATCTCCAGACTTGGAGTTCATCCCACTGTGGCTGCTCCCAGTGGTTGGGTTGCGTCTAACTGGAACAAGAACAGGTTAGATGCAGAGGCCTGGTTCTGTTGTAGGTAATGTACAATGACAATAAATCCATTCTTATGTCTGGCTGAAAGATTTCCAGATTTTAAAAGGCAACAAAGAAAGTTTAAAGGATAAGTTCACCTATTCTTCTGCAACCAGATCCTAAAATATGCCATAAAGGCTCAGATTGCTCTTCTCACCTTTGGCAACTGCTTCATATGCAGGAAATCCCATTTTTCACTAATCTGGGTGAAGGAAGGAAGGTTACTCAGGTCTCCATCCCTCCTGGATATGACCTGCCCTACATGTTCTGCTACTACCACAGACTGATGAGTTAAGACTGGTGTTTTCTAGTTCTTGACTGGCTGAACCCACCTGACTCACTTAGCAGTGGGTGTTGCAGGGAGAGGGAGAGTTGGAAAAGATGCTGGGCAGGTGATCTCAAATCAGTGATGTACAGTGAAGTTGATGGCTGGTGAGGCACTGGCTTCATCACAATCAGATTTACAAACATATGAACACCACAGAATAGTTTATTCACCATTTGATTGGCAGCAGTTATGTTTAAAACCTCATGTCAGCATTCTTTACACATTCAAACTGGAGCACACAAAAAGCACATTGTCAAGAAAGATGACTTTAAGCTTGCTTTCAGCTTGGTTTCATCTTGGAATATAATACGTGCCATTGGATTAATACACATGTTGTTGGAATAAACTGAACAGTGTTTGGTACTTTCCTGGAGTGACTGAGGTCATACCGGACTTTTCCATTGCAGATGGAGAGGCCCACGGGATGAACTCAGTGGTGAAGACGATGGAATATATCTAAGATGATTTTAAAATAACAAAGTATGATCTAATGAAGTATTAATGTGTTAAAAGTAATATCTAAGAATGATTCAAACATAAGTATGATTAAATGAACTATTAATGTAATAACAGAAAGAGTTGATTAGAAAATGTATGTTACAAATAAGTTAAATGAATGATTAAAGTGTTGTTTTTCATAAAGGGTGCAGCTACAGAGAAAAGAGGAACTGAAAGAAGTTGTTTTTGTGCAGAGGCAGAGACAAAAAAGGAAGTTAATGATGTCGCAAGCGAGGCCAGAAGGGCTGAGGAGAAAAACAACTGTTCAGAACATTAAGATGTAATAAGATATGAAATGTTGTATATGATCATATGAATTGCTTTTATGTGAAAAAGAGTTGAAATGAAATGATTGAATATGATTAAATGTGATTGATGTAACATGATTTAGAAAAGATGTGTTTCTCGGAAAAGATGTGTTAAACAGAAAAACAGGAAACCTGCGCAATAGATTTACTGACAATCGGGACATCAGTTATCGTCAGTCAGGAAATGTTCTCCAGATGGCTTCCAGTAAAAGAAGGGGGTAAGGGAGGAGGTTTGGACTCATCATCATCCCCATGGTAACCAAGATCACCTCATCAACAACAAGAGTTTTCGTATAAAAACTGTACAACAACAGGAAACGGGGTTATTCTTCCAGGGAGAGGTGCTGTTGTCACTTCTCCGCTGCTACGAGGAGATCACAAGACTTGACCATCTTGTGAGCTGCAATTGGAATCGAGGAGCGAGAGGATTGGAGACATAAGAGATTATTTGAGAGAGTTTTCAACTCCCACTCAGGCCGTCCAGTCACGGAGTAGCAGAGCATTGGAGAATAATCACTGGCCTTAAGTCTGAGTGGGGAAGTTTCAACGTTTTCTCTCTCATGGAACATCACATCTTTCCAGAATGGATTAGATCAACTTTTGGTTGATTGAAGAAGGAATAAAGTCTTATGTGGATTTATTTCCTGAAGGATATAAACTCTTATGTGGATTATTTCCTGAAGGATTACAACATCACAAGGATCGTGGTCAGCTAACAACTAAAAGCTGATGAAGAGGAGACCAAGTTCATCAAACTGGGGATTTTAACATAAAAAAAAAACCTCCTTCCCTCACTCCTAGAAAATTTGTTGAGAAGTTAATCCAGTCCAGTCAGAGTAAGATCAGATAGCATTATTGAATCAAAAACAAAAATCTCTGCCAATCATTATTCTGATTATATTTGAATTACTGTTGTGAAATTATCATCATATAACCGATTTTGATTATGTTGTCAGCACTTGCAAAACCTGCAATAAATTTCCAAGCATGCAGTTAAAGTGTTAAGGCTCGGACATTGGATTTATTGATTTTTCTTAAGGTGTAAAAGTTAAAGTTTTTTGGGTGTATGACATCAAAAAAGTGTTCTAAAAGGTTAGTCTGGTTTTTAACGAAATTAACGCATCCTGGGGACTCGCTGTACGAGTCACTAAAATTAAAATCTAGCAACATTCCAAGAGCCCTGATCCATAAGAGGAGAGCTGCCGTTAACGGGCGTGGCCGGCTCGTATCCTGGTTCCGGGAGGAGGCTATTCGACCGGGGTGCGAGATCAGCGTCAGCGGGGTGGACGTCCGGATGGAGGCAGTGAGCGGCTAGACGAATCTCCTCGCCACCAGCTTAAACAGCCTTTGTGCAGCCCTGCCGGGTAATACCCGCGGAGACACGAAGGTCGGACCCCAGAGACGGAGAGCTGGTCTTATATGAAGCGGGATCTGACAACATTTAATTAAAAAAAACGTTATTATGGTCTTACCTTTACTTATAAATGAAGTCCATGTGCTGCTCCTTCTGAACAAAAGCATTGATGACTTGTTTGTAGAAGTCTTCCTTATCTTTCTTCATTTTTAAAAGTCTGTCTGTCTCAGTGGAGATCACTGCCAGGGAAGAAAGTCATCCATCATCAGTCATGTTACAACTCTACGTTTGGAGCCTTTTCTGGCTTTTAATGTGAGTGGTTGACTGCTCGTGTTTGATGAGACTTCTTTGCAAACTGTTCAGGTCACAATTTCCCATCTGAGTCCAGACATTGTCAGAAGTTGAAAGAAGGAGGCAGGAAAAGCAGAAAAAGGCAGTTCCTTGTTGGGCATCCACACAGCCAGACTTTACGTGTGTCCCACTCTGTTTGAAAAGAGTGGCTCTCTTGTTGTCTGACCAAACCTTTTTAGTTCCAGTGTCGGTCTTCCTTTAATTATTACCTCCTGCTTCAATTCAAAGTGTAGTTTAGAGACTTGTTTCAGTTTGGATATGTAATCCTCCATTCTGAAAGTAAAGTCCAGGCGAGAGGAAAAATAAATGAACGGCCGCTCTTGTCGCTTACTGTCACTTATTCTGGAGCTGAGGAGTTTTGCTGCAAGAAGAATCCCTGGGATCACTAGTGCCCCCCCACATACAGCTGTATGTGCATGTAACGAAACACGTTACAGAAACAGAATAACAGATAACAGAAACTACCCAGATGACCCTGATCAAAAGTGTACATCCCCTTGTTCAATGACTCTAAGCTGTCATTGATGTTAAACATCAATGACAGCTTGGAGTCTTTTGTTTTGTGGTCGTTGTGAACGAGGCTCTCCGAGTGTAACTCTACATGGAGTAAACAGTTCTCAAAAACTGTGACTGTCTAAGAAGAAGAGTGAGGAAAGGCACCAACACATCCAGACAACCCAGAAGAAGTTATAGGCTTATGTGGCTGTGATGGGCAGGTTCTCCTCTCTCTACACAGGAATGCTGGAGATCTGACAGAGTGACCATTCACTCTAAAAAATCAAATCAAATCAATTTTATTTATATAGCGCCAAATCACAACAACAGTTGCCCCAAGGCGCAAAAGCCATACAATAATTACAGAAAAACCCCAACGGTCAAAACGACCCCTATGAGCAAGCACTTGGTGACAGTGGGAAGGAAAAACTCCCTTTTAACAGGAAGAAACCTCCAGCAGAACCAGGCTCAGGGAGGGGCAGTCTTCTGCTGGGACTGGTTGGGGCTGAGGGAGAGAACCAGGAAAAAGACATGCTGTGGAGGGGAGCAGAGATCGATCACTAATGATTAAATGCAGAGTGGTGCATACAGAGCAAAAAGAGAAAGAAACACAGTACATCATGGGAACCCCCCCAGCAGTCTACGTCTGTAGCAGCACAACTAAGGGATGGTTCAGGGTCACCTGATCCAGCCCTAACTATAAGCTTTAGCAAAAAGGAAACTTTTAAGCCTAATCTTAAAAGTAGAGAGGGTGTCTGTCTCCCTGATCCGAATTGGGAGCTGGTTCCAGAGGAGAGGAGCCTGAAAGCTGAAGGCTCTGCCTCCCATTCTACTCTTACAAACCCTAGGAACTACAAGTAAGCCTGCAGTCTGAGAGCGATGCGCTCTATTGGGGTGATATGGTACTATGAGGTCCCTAAGATAAGAAGGGACCTGATTATTCAAAACCTTATAAGTAAGAAGAAGAATTTTAAATTCTATTCTAGAATTAACAGGAAGCCAATGAAGAGAGGCCAATATGGGTGAGATATGCTCTCTCCTTCTAGTCCCCGTCAGTACTCTAGCTGCAGCATTTTGAATTAACTGAAGGCTTTTCAGGGAACTTTTAGGACAACCTGATAATAATGAATTACAGTAGTCCAGCCTAGAGGAAATAAATGCATGAATTAGTTTTTCAGCATCACTCTGAGACAAGACCTTTCTAATTTTAGAGATATTGCGCAAATGTAAAAAAGCCGTCCTACATATTTGCTTAATATGCGCATTGAAGGACATATCCTGATCTAAAATGACTCCAAGACTTCTCACAGTATTACTAGAGGTCAGGGTAATGCCATCCAGAGTAAGGATGTGGTTAGACACCATGTTTCTAAGATTTGTGTAGAGGTCATCCATGTCTTTATGTCTGTAAGACAATCCTGCAGTTTAAGTAATTGGTGTGTGTCCTCTGGCTTCATGGATAGATAAAGCTGGGTATCATCTGCGTAACAATGAAAATTTAAGCAATGCTTTCTAATAATACTGCCTAAGGGAAGGGAAAATTGATGTAACAATTTTTTAAGTTATTTCAACTTAGCCATTAGTGACTTAATGCCACAAGACTTCTCTAGTTAAGCTGAAATAACTAAAAAAATCTATGCAAATTGTTACTTCAATTTTTTTTTTTTTTTTTTTGAGACAGCAGTTCCTTTTTTTTTTTAGAGTGTTGGGTTTTGGTCACCTCCCCAACTAAGGCCCTTCTCCCCTGATCACTCAGTTTAGACGGGCAGCCAGCTCTAGGAAGAGTTCTGGTGGATCTGAACTTCTTCCATTTAGGGATGATGGAAGACACTGTGCTCACTGGGACCATCAGAGCAGCAGAAATGTTTCTGTACCCTTCCCCAGATTTGTGCCTCAAGACAATCCTGTCTCAGAGATCTACAGTCAATTCCTGACTTCAAGCTTGGTTTGTGCTCTGACATGCACTGTCAACTGTGGGACTTATATGTAGACAGGTGTGTGTCTTTCCAAATCATGTCCAATCAAATGAATTTACCCAAGGTGGACTCCAATTAAGCTGTAGAAACATCTGAAGGATGTTCAGTGGAAAAAGGATGCACCTGAGCTCAATTTTAAGCTTCATGGCAAAGGCTGTGAATACTTATGTACGCGTGATTTCTTAGTTTTATTTTTAATAAATTAGCAAAAATTTAAAACAAAAAAAACCTTTCACATTGTCATTAGGGGGTATTGTGTGTAGAATTTTCAGGAAAAAAAATAATTTCATCCATTTTGCAATAAGGCTGTAACATGATACAATGTGGGAAAAGTGAAGCACTGTGAATACTTACCGGATGCACCACCTGTATACGTATGTTACACACACGTGCGCCACCATTTTTCCTCAGTAAATATATTTCTAAAAGGTGCTACTGACATGGAATTTTCACCAGATGTTGGTAGCAACCCAAGTAATCCACACATGGAAAGAAACCAAATAAGTACACACTGAATTTTTTTTAATACTTCATACAAAAGCCTTTGCTGGTAATGAAGTTTCAAGATGCCTCCTGTATGGAGAAACTAGTCACATGCTTTTCTCAGGTATAATTTTGGCCCATTCTTCCATACAGCCTTCAAATCTTGAAGATTCCATGGACCTCTTCTATGAACTCTGATCTTTAGTTGCTTCCATAGATTTTCTGTTGGATTCAAGTCAGGTGATTGGCTGGACCATTCTAGCTGCTTTATTTTCATTCTCTGAAACCAGCTGAGAGTTTCCTTGGTTTTGAGTTTGGGATCATTATCTTGCTGAAATGTCCACTCTCATGTCATCTTCATCATCCTGGTAGATGGCAGCAGATTTTTATCAAGAAAATCACTGTACATTTTTCCATTCATTCTTCCTTCAATCAGGGCCGTATATAGGAATGTGAAAGGGGGGGTTCAAATCCTTGAGTTGTGGGTCCAGTGGGCCGCAGGGCCCCAGGTGGGGTCATGGGGGGCTCAGGATTTTGAGGGGTAAAAAGCTACATAAATTTCATTTGAAACCCAAAATATATCATTTTAGGAAATACATTTTTATATACAAATAGTCCTTGCTTGGGATTGGATCAGCTGCCATAAGAACCACCCAGGAAGAACCAAGATAACATTAATGCTAACTTTATACCTGCCTGTCGGTTGCGAATGACGCAAACCGACAGGCGTGAAAAAACTCACGCATGCGCACGAAGGTTCAAGCTTGGCTGATGCAAGCGCACATGATTCAAATTCATATAGTTTTTGCAAAAAATAAAAAGGTTGGATAGTTTTCTAACAGACCTCATATTTAGCGGTATTAATATTCGCGTTTACATTATGAATATGTACGTATATGTACGTTATGTATTAAAATAGCCGTATTTAATTTGGCAACCTTGTTTAACTCACGAAATTCGCATAATAAATCCCACGCGAATATTTGCACCTTTACAGTATTTGCAACAGGAAGGAGAAGCTCCCTTTATTTCTCAACTTATACATACAAACATGTTTTTACAAACCAGACAAGTGTAATTGTGTGTCTACATGGGTATTTACACTCAACAAAAATATAAACGCAACACTTTTGGTTTTGCTCCCATTTTGTATGAGATGAACTCTAAGGTCTAAAACTTTTTCCACATACACAATATCACCATTTCCCTCAAATATTGTTCACAAACCAGTCTAATTCTGTGATAGTGAGCACTTCTCCTTTGCTGAGATAATCCATCCCACCTCACAGGTGTGCCATATCAAGATGCTGATTAGACACCATGATTAGTGCACAGGTGTGCCTTAGACTGCCCACAATAAAAGGCCACTCTGAAAGGTGCAGTTTTATCACACAGCACAATGCCACAGGTGTCGCAAGATTTGAGGGAGCGTGCAATTGGCATGCTGACAGCAGGAATGTCAACCAGAGCTGTTGCTCGTGTATTGAATGTTCATTTCTCTACCATAAGCTGTCTCCAAAGGCATTTCAGAGAATTTGGCAGTACATCCAACCAGCCTCACAACCGCAGACCATGTGTAACCACACCAGCCCAGGACCTCCACATCCAGCATGTTCACCTCCAAGATTGTCTGAGACCAGCCACTCGGACAGCTGCTGAAACAATCGGTTTGCATAACCAAAGAATTTCTGCACAAACTGTCAGAAACCATCTCAGGGAAGCTCATCTGCATGCTCGTCGTCCTCATCGGGGTCTTGACCTGACTCCAGTTCGTTGTCGTAACCGACTTGAGTGGGCAAATGCTCACATTCACTGGCGTTCTGCATGTTGGAGAAGTGTTCTCTTCACGGATGAATCCCGGTTCACACTGTCTAGGGCAGATGGCAGACAGCGTGTGTGGCGTCGTGTGGGTGAGCGGTTTTCTGATGTCAATGTTGTGGATCGAGTGGCCCATGGTGGCGGTGGGGTTATGGTATGGGCAGGTGTCTGTTATGGACGAAGAACACAGGTGCATTTTATTGATGGCATTTTGAATGCACAGAGATACCGTGACGAGATCCTGAGGCCCATTGTTGTGCCATACATCCAAGAACATCACCTCATGTTGCAGCAGGATAATGCACGGCCCCATGTTGCAAGGATCTGTACACAATTCTTGGAAGCTGAAAATGTCCCAGTTCTTGCATGGCCGGCATACTCACCGGACATGTCACCCATTGAGCATGTTTGGGATGTTCTGGACCTGCGTATACGACAGCGTGTACCAGTTCCTGCCAATATCCAGCAACTTTGCACAGCCATTGAAGAGGAGTGGACCAACATTCCACAGGCCACAATTGACAACCTGATCAACTCTATGCGAAGGAGATGTGCTGCATGAGGCAAATGGTGGTCACACCAGATACTGACTGGTATCCCCCCCCCCCCCCAGTAAAACAAATCTGCACCTTTCAGAGTGGCCTTTTATTGTGGACAGTCTAAAGCACACCTGTGCACTAATCATGGTGTCTAATCAGCATCTTGATATGGCACACCTGTGAGGTGGGATGGATTATCTCAGCAAAGGAGAAGTGTTCACTATCACAGATTTAGACTGGTTTGTGAACAATATTTGAGGGAAATGGTGATATTGTGTATGTGGAAAAAGTTTTAGATCTTTGAGTTCATCTCAAACAAAATAGGAGCAAAACCAAAAGTGTTGCGTTTATATTTTTGTTGAGTATACAAGCCTACTAATCTGTTTGATATCAGAGGAGGATAGGGACCAGGGAGCAAAAATTTTCAACCCCCATGGGAAAAGTTTATCTAGCAGTTTCCCCTTCCATCACTTAAGGGATTACTCTGGCAGAGGAAATTGAAACTTGAGGGTGTGTGATAATAGCTGTGTAACAGTTAGTGCTTGTTGCTTATTATCAATGAAAAGAAAATACATAACGTTGATATCCAGATCAGAAAAAAATCAGAAGAATTCCCGGGGGGGGGGGGGGGGGGGGGGTTCGGTTGAACCCTCTGAACCCCCTCTATATACTGGCATGTTCAATTATATGAAATTTGCCTGGATGCTGAAAAACAGCCCCACACCATGATGTTCCCACCTCCAAATTTCACTATTGTTGTGGTGTTTATGGGCTGATGTGTAGTGCCATTTGACCTCCAGACATGGTGTGTATTATGGCATCCAAGAGTTCAATTTTAGTCTCATCTGACCAGACTATATTCTCCCAGTATTTCACAGGCTTGCCTAAATGTTGTTTAGCAAACTTTAAAGGAAAAGAAAACCCAATGATAAAATACAGTTGGGAAGATAGACTGTGCTATAACTAATAATTGATGTGTATCAATGAAAATAAGGAGCTCTTACAACTGAAATATCCGCCTCGAAAGTCAGCATTTAAGCAGAATTCGATGATTTCAAAAATGCCGCCATTGACACAATTTTAACCAATTAGAAAAAAACCCAGGATCGCTTACGGCACTGCTGTGACATAGCATGAGCACAGAAAGCTACAGATGGCGAACACACACTGATGTAAAAGTCCTCTCTCTCTAGCTTGCTCTCTGTCTCTCCCTCACTCATTTTACTACTGAGCAAATGTGAAGCCTTTCAACTATAAAATAAACGAAATTTCTAAATGTATCATTAGCGGTGCTCACGGCTCTGGATAAACACTGAAGGATTTTGGTGGTTTTCCCGCTCAGCGTTCAGAAAGTGAATCTCTGTTCAGCTGTCCTCAGCTGTACTTAGAGCTGCTGCGAAAACGTTTCACATCACAACCTCAGGACAAAAAAGCAGCTGATTTTCAGTAATAATTCAGTTTATTTTTAGGAAAATCCATGCTCTGCAGCACGACCATTTGAACTCAAGAGCCAGGCAGAAATTTGCCGTTACTGCAGACCCGGCGCCCTCGGATGTGAGAGTTATCAAAAATAAAAATCAAAAAGAAAGAAAAAGAAATACTGGAAAATATAGCGCCACGCAGTTTCGCAGATTTTTTTAGTCTAATTTTGCATGCTCTGCACCCTCATCAAGCAGGCCGGTGTTCTGTCGAGATGACGGGACACCTGTTGCAGCACCGCGAAGGGAGAGTACGTGCATTGTGTTCTGCATGTCTGTTTATAAGAATCTTCTCACCCAGAAGAAAAAAGAGTGCCAACAACTACCCATAACTGTGTTCTTCACTCGGAAAAAGACACCTGCAGCGAGGTGAGTGGAAAAAGGCGCGACAGTGGCGTGGCGCCAGGACGAAGAGGCGCGATCAGAGGAACTGTGAAATACTGGTCAGTCACTATTAATAATTTCTTATGTGTCCAACCTCGTAGGTTGATCGTTAAAATTAAATTCGTTAGTTCTAAAAGCCATCATAATTATTTATAGGAAAACATTCTATTTTTATTTCTCAAACAAATGTTTGGGCCTGAAAACAGGTTGGTCTTATTTTTCTACTGAGGTTTGAACTTTGAGAGTGTTTACACACGAGACAAAAGTGACAAAATGTTAATGCCTGTTTGAGAAAAGTGTATAGTGTGTAGTGAGGGGTTTTACAGTCTTAAAACGTCTATAATAATTGTAAAAAAATAACGCTGTCTACTTCGTGGATTTTGCCTATTGTGGGCTATTTTTAGAATGTAACTCCCGCGATAAACGAGGGACCACTGTACATCTACATGAAAGGTTTATCTTTGACCCGTTGTGTGACTGTCATGCCCAGTTGCACTGTGTTTGCGCTTGTGATGGAGGGCTGTATGTGGGGTTAATCTGCTGTCTCGTGTCATTTCTCAGATCTGTTGTTGGTTTGGTTTTGTGGTATGCAGGAGATCACTTGACCGAGGGTCTATACGTTCAAATAATAATTAAAAAATACTGTCATCACTCTTTACTCTTACTCAGTCAGTCTCTTACAACGGTGTAGCCTAAATACACGAGCTTTCTAGGAGCGCACCCAATTCATTACGCACGCTGAGAGGCAGGTACCCTCCGGTGCGCACTTTTTTGGGGGGGGGCACCGCCCCCTGTGATAAACTCATCGCCCCCTTAATATTTTTTTTTTTCTGGCGCCGGGTCTGCTTTACTGGTGGATTAAAACTCGTCTCTGGTGCTGTGCGCGGAAGAAACAGCTCGCCTTCAGCGCAGAAACTTCCCACTCCCCCTCCTCTTCAGCAGTAAACAGCAGAGAGCAGGCAGCACCAGAGAGGCTTTACAAATGTGGTTTCTTTCCAGTATCAGAAAATTCTGCAGGTTGGATCGGGAAATTCCGATCCATTCTGATACATTGGTATCGGAACCCGATACCAATCCGGGATGTTGATTGCTGCATACGTGCTTTGCCCCTTCTATACTGAAGAGTGACATTGGCGGAGTTGTGAACCTCTGTGTCCCTGTGACGTCACACATGACTATTACAGCAGCCAGCATGGCGGCCTGCTGGTGGCTTTAGACCAGCCATACAAAAACGCTTGTAAAATAAATGATCACACATGCCTACAACTTTTCATATGGGCTCTCAATATCATAATCCACCAACTCAATTGTAAATTATGAGTTAGGTTTTCTTTTCCTTCAAACAAGCTTCAAAATGCTTTTTCTTCAGCAATGGTGTTTTCGAGCATGCATACAGGCCATGGTGGTTGAGTGCATTACTTATTTTCTTTGTATTTTCTTTTACAATTGTACCTGCTAATTCCAGGTCTTTCTGAAGCTCTGCACAAGTGGTCCTTGGCTCTTGGACAATGTTCTGATAATTCTTTTCACTTGTCCGTGGCCAATTTATGGTGAAATGTTCTTTCCACTTCCATTTTACAGCTCCTGGAACATTCAGAAGTTTAGAAATCCTTCTGTAAACAGTGCCATCAGTATGATTTGCAAAAATAAGGTTTGCAAAGCTCTTGAGAACTCTGCTTTTATCCATCATGAGATGTTTCTTGTGTGACACCTTGGTAATGAGCCTTTTTATAAGCCATCAGTTGGGACTGAACCATTAATTTGCACTGACAAGGGGCAGTATAGCTTTGTAATTACTGATAGATTTCATCTGGTGCCTTGTCTTTCCGTGCTTTTTTGCACCTCCCCTTCTTCAGGAGTTCAATACTTTTGTCCTGTGTCATTTCACATTATTACACATAATTTATGGACATTTATGATTTGATTCCTTTGTATGTATGGATTACTTGGGTTGTTACAGATATTTGGTGAAAATTTCATATCAATAGCACCTTTTAAATATATTTGAGAAAAATGGCCAAGTGTTCAAAACTTGTTTTACCCGTTGTACATTTATATTATGAAGAAAAAAAAAAATCTCCCTCACCCCACCGGGGAGGGTGGTACGTGTTTTGCTCAAGCTCGGGTCCTCAACCATGTACTGGATTGACTACAGGATAACCTTCATCAGGAACTCAATGGGACTGTGGAAGACGTCATTGGAGGCCAACTCCAAGGCAATTGCACAAGTGACCATCAAGTGCGGAATATACCAAGGTGGTGCACTGTCCCCATTGCTATTCTGCATAGGCCACCAACCCCCTCAGCCAACTCATCACAAAGAGCGGCTACGGGTATCAATTCAAGGATGGAGTAACCATCAACCACCTCCTGTACGTGGATGACATCAATCTGTATGCCAAGAGTAAGCAAGACATTGACTCACTGATCCACCTCACCAGGAGCTACAGTGAGGACATCGGGATGTCATGTGGATTGGATAAGTCTGGCCAAATGGTAGCAAAGGAAGGTGATTTTAACACAAGTTTTACACCGGATGCTATTCCTTACATAACCCCAGATGCACAAGGAAAATGGGGCATGTGTGGCTTTGAACTGTGAACCTTAAAAATAAAGGGTAAGGAAAAAAAAATCTTGTTGGGCATTTTGTTTTTTGAATCAGAATCGAATTTACTGCCAAATAAGTTCTCACATACAGAGTTCAGAATAGCAGTGCTATGTGACTAAAAAGATTAATCCAGGTTTTGAGTATCTTTCTTATTGTTACATGGGAAACAAGGTACCTACCAGTAGATTCAGTAGATTCTCACAAATCCAACAAGACCAAGCGTTCATGATATGCACACTCTTAAGGCTATGAAATTCGGCTATTAGTGTAAAAAAAAAAAAAAAAAAAAAAAGTAGAAAAGGAGGTGTTCACAATAATAGTGTGGCGTTCAGTCAGTGAGTTTGTCAATTTTGTGGAACAAACAGGTGTGAATCAGGTGTCCCCTATTTAAGGATGAAGCCAGCAGCTGTTGAACTTGCTTTTCTCTTTGAAAGCCTGAGGAAAATGGGACGTTCAAGACATTGTTCAGAAGAACAGCATAGTTTGATTAAAAAGTTGATTGGAGAGGGGAAAACTTATATGCAGGTGCAAAAAAATTATAGGCTGTTCATCTACAATGATCTCCAATGCTTTAAAATGGACAAAAAAAAAAAAAAAAAGACGCGTGGAAGAAAACGGAAAACAACCATCAAAATGGATAGAAGAATAACCAGAATGGCAAAGGCTCACCCATTGATCAGCTCCAGGATGATCAAAAACAGTCTGGAGTTACCTGTAAGTGCTGTGACAGTTAGAAGACACCTGTGTGAAGCTAATTTATTTGCAAGAATCTCCCGCAAAGTCCCTCTGTTAAATAAAAGACAGAAGAGGTTACAATTTGCCAAAGAACACATCAACTGGCCTAAAGAGAAATGGAGGAATATTTTATGGACTGATGAGAGTAAAATTGTTCTTTTTGGGTCCAAGGGCCGCAGACCGTTTGAGAGACGACCCCAAACTCCGAATTCAAGCCACAGTTCACAGTGAAGACAGTGAAGCATGGTGGTGCAAGCATCATGATATGGGCATGTTTCTCCTACTATGGTGTTGGGCCTATATATCGCATACCAGGTATCATGGATCAGTTTGGATATGTCAAAATACTTGAAGAGGTCATGTTGCCTTATGCTGAAGAGGACATGCCCTTGAAATGGGTGTTTCAACATGACAATGACCCCAAGCACACTAGTAAACGAGCAAAATCTTGAATAAGCCCAATAAGCCCTAATAGCCCAATTTCATACCCTTGAGAGTGTGCATATCATGAATGCTTGGTCTTGTTGGATTTGTGAGAATCTACTGAATCTACTGGTACCTTGTTTCCCATGTAACAATAAGAAATATACTCAAAACCTGGATTAATCTTTTTAGTCACATAGCACTACTATTATTCTGAACACTACTGTACAAGGAATTTGATCCAGTGTCATTGGTGCATAAACAACAATAAAAAGAAAAGGGAAAAAATACTTCTGTAAGAAGTAAGGGAGTCAAATAGACAAATAGGCAAAACTTATGTTCACTGTTAAATATAACAATGAAATGGGGCTGTTCAAAGCATGCATATGTACAGTACATTTCAGTGCAGGGATGATCAACCTATACTGAAGCTATAACACTAATGTGTCAACAATATACAAGGTTTTTTTTTGTCATTTGTAACTCTGGACAACTGCCCTGTTTACTCTCCATTCCTTACAAACTTGTCACAAAGCAATCAGCAAATGTCAGCAGATCAATCAGAGGCTTGATCTGCAGGATTCTGAAAGTCAACTGACCGTTTAATCAGACAAGAGAGAATTTAGAGTTATTTATTTCAGAATAATGAATCACTGTTACAAATGATCAGTTGTACAAAGTATAAATCCATTTAATACTTTATTAAAAATGCACATATGTAAGCAGGCTGTCAAACCAACAAACTGTTCAGCAACATTACAGAATGTGTGATGGGAACCTGGGGGGAACTTTATTGAACCAGCAGTAAAAAACAAAGAACTGTTGTTCAGATTAGTTATTAAATTTTGAATTTTCTCTTCACAACAAAGAAAATGTAGAACTGTTACAGGATGGTGCTACTGAAAAATAAATTCCAGAAGCAAGTGAAAAATCATCCATACAAGTGCTAAAGCTTTAACACTGAGCTTTCTGCGAACAAGTGTATGAACAGAAACCTATTCTCACACTTCCTTTTTTCCCCTGTTTTCTCTATGCATTATGGGTGGGGGGTGAGGAGTGCACTTGCAGTTTGAACATGATTTTTACAATAACATTTTGAAAAAATCCAAGTCAAATTAATAATCGTATGCACTAGCTTTTTTTTTAACTGGAAAAAAGAGGGAAAAATAAAGCCACAAGTGTGGCCCCGCCCACACCAGGTCTGTCAAGCTGGATGAGTTTTGGAAACGTTAAATTGCAATCAAAAAGTTTCAAATGTCATCAAAATGTCAATGAAAGAAGTGATGCTGTCATGGATTTGTGCATGTCTGATATAATTACATCAGTGTGTAAAAGGACAAAATGTTCTGACTTTGTGTGTTTTTATTTTGCACACAGAACAACGTGGCAACACTTCCAACTGGTCACTTCAAAGATCCTCTCACAAATACAAAAGTCTGAGTTTTTGATTATTGCTACATGAGAGCTGGATGGCTCTACCTCCAGACCCATCAGCTGCCAATCCTCCTCTCCCGTTTGTGCCTACTGGACCACCGTCACCACGTGCTTGTCCTTCTCAGACACCACGGGAACACTTCCTGGTTTGCTGTGCTTGCGAATGTTTCTCTCCCTGCAAAACAAAGTAGATGAGAATCCATGAATAAATCAGTGTTGAAGACCTGGTGGTGAGAGTCATCAGGAAAGGCTGGAGGACAGAGGGAGGGGCCGGCAAACAAAGGAGGAACACGCTGAATACGAGACCTGAAAGACACTGTTGACCCAACAACCACGTCACTGACTACAACTACACATCCTGAAAATAATGCATGAAGCGCTCAGAGTAAATCATTCACAGTCCCACTGACGTACCACTTAAAAAAGCTGCAGCCTGAGCTACGAATGGTGGCAGTGCAGGCCAAACTGGAACAATCAATTTACCATAATCTGTAAATGAGTATGTAAGGCCGACTGAGCGCACGTCATCGAGGACACGACCATCTGTGACATTTTCCATTAGGTAGTTCTGACTGCAAAGGTCAGGCCCATCATGGCAGCAGCATCACCTCCACACAGACACACAGAGGACTGTCTGCTACCTCTGAGCAAAGCAGCGTGTGGATACAAGTAAACCCTGCTGAGACCAGAAACATGATCTGGCCTTCAGCACTGCCAACATCCTTATTCTTTACAGTCAACAGTTAATAAAATGAGCCCTTTAATCACTGTTCTGTTCAGATTTGATTAACTGTAAATGCCCTCATTACCTTTACAGGGTCATGTATAGTCCACAGTGCAACATTATCTGCAATGGTTTAAAGAATGAGCACAGAGGGAAAAGGAAGACAACAACAACAAATCCTGCTTTTGGGGGGGGGGGGGTCCACATCCAGCAAAGATTGTCAGGCTTGAGATTTAAAACAGTCATGTTGCAGACAGCAGCTCTCATAAGATGTGTTTATGTCTGAGCCGACCCCAAGTTTTTTTTTTTTTTAATAAATGTATATTTGTAACGGACAAGTAAAAAAGTAAACATGGCATCATTACAAAAGATAAAAACAACCAGTCTTCCATTTTTGAGTCCAGGGCATACGAGTCCACTGAATGTACATTCACAGATCAAATCAAATCAATTTTATTTATATAGCGCCAAATCACAACAAACAGTTGCCCCAAGGCGCTTTATATTGTAAGGCAAAAGCCATACAATAATTACAGAAAAACCCCAACGGTCAAACGACCCCTATGAGCAAGCACTTGGCGATAGTGGGAAGGAAAAACTCCCTTTTAACAGGAAGGAACCTCCAGCAGAACCAGGCTCAGGGAGGGGCAGTCTTCTGCTGGGACTGGTTGGGGCTGAGGGAGAGAACCAGGAAAAAGACATGCTGTGGAGGGGGGCAGAGATCAATTACCAATGAATAAAAGCAGAGAGGTGCATACAGAGCAAAAAGAGGTGAATAAAAAGAAACACTCAGTGCATCATGGGAAACTCCCCAGCAGTCTAAGTCTATAGCAGCACAACTAAGGGATGGTTCAGGGTCACCTGATCCAGCCCTAACTATAAGCTTTAGCAAAAAGGAAAGTTTTAAGTTTAATCTTAAAAGTAGAGAGGGTGTCTGTCTCCCTGATCCGAATTGGGAGCTGGTTCCACAGGAGAAGAGCCTGAAAGCTGAAGGCTCTGCCTCCCATTCTACTCTTACAAACCCTAGGAACTACAAGTAAGCCTGCAGTCTGAGAGCGAAGCGCTCTATTGGGGTGATATGGTACTATGAGGTCCCTAAGATAAGATGGGACCTGATTATTCAAAACCTTATAAGTAAGAAGAAGAATTTTAAATTCTATTCTGGAATTAACAGGGAGCCAATGAAGAGAGGCCAATAGGGGTGAAATATGCTCTCTCCTTCTAGTCCCTGTCAGTACTCTAGCTGCAGCATTTTGAATTAATTGAAGGATTTTCAAGGAACTTTTAGGACAACTTGATAATAATGAATTACAATAGTCTAGCCTGGAAGAAATAAATGCATGAATTAGCTTTTCAGCATCACTCTGAGACAAGACCTTTCTAATTTTAGAGATATTGCGCAAAAGCAAAAAAGCACTCCTACATATTTGCTTAATATGCGCATTGAAGGACATATCCTGATCAAAAATGACTGCAAGATTTCTCACAGTATTACTGGAGGTCAGGGTAATGCCATCCAGAGTAAGGATCTGGTTAGACACCATGTTTCTAAGATTTGTGGGGCCAAGTACAGTAACTTCAGTTTTATCTGAATTTAAAAGCAGGAAATTAGAGGTCATCCATGTCTTTATGTCTGAAAGACATTACTGCAGTTTAACTAATTGATGTGTGTCCTCTGGCTTCATGGATAGATAGGCTGGGTATCATCTGCGTAACAATGAAAATTTAAGCAATGCTTTCTAATAACACTGCCTAAGGGAAGCATGTATAAAGTGAATAAAATTGGTCCTAGCACAGAACCTTGTGGAACTCCATAATTAACCTTAGTCTGTGAAGAAGACACCCCATTTACATGAACAAATTGTAATCTATTAGATAAATATGATTCAAACCAATGCAGTGCAGTGCCTTTAATACCTATGGCATGCTCTAATCTCTGTAATACAATTTTATGGTCAACAGTATCAAAAGCTGCACTGAGGTCTAATAGGACAAGCACAGAGATGAGTCCACTGTCTGAGGCCATAAGAAGATCATTTGTAACCTTCACTAATGCTGTTTCTGTACTATGATGAATTCTGAAACCTGACTGAAACTCTTCAAATAGACCATTCCTCTGCAGATGATCAGTTAGCTGTTTTACAACTACTCTTTCAAGAATTTTTGAGAGAAAAGGAAGGTTGGAGATTGGCCTATAATTAGCTAAGATAGCTGGGTCAAGTGATGGCTTTTTAAGTAATGGTTTAATTACTGCCACCTTAAAAGCCTGTGGTACATAGCCAACTAATAAAGATAGATTGATCATATTTAAGATCGAAGCATTAAATAATGGTAGGGCTTCCTTGAGCAGCCTGGTGGGAATGGGGTCTAATATACATGTTGATGGTTTGGAGGAAGTAACTAATGAAAATAACTCAGACAGAGCAATCGGAGAGAAAGAGTCTAGTCAAATAGCAGCATTACTGAAGGCAGCCGAACATAAAGATATGTCTTTTGGATGGTTATGAATAATTTTTTCTCTAATAGTTAAAATTTTACTTGCAAAGAAAGTCATGAAGTCATTACTAGTTAAAGTTAAAGGAATACTCTTTTCAATAGAGCTCTGACTCTTTGTCAGCCAGGCTACAGTGCTGAAAAGAAACCTGGGGCTGTTCTTATTTTCTTCAATTAGTGATGAATAGTAAGATGTCCTAGCTTTACGGAGGGCTTTTTTTATAGAGCAACAGACTTTTTCCAGGCTAAATGAAGGTCTTCTAAATTAGTGAGATGCCATTTCCTCTCCAGCTTACGGGTTATCTGCTTTAAGCTGCGAGTTTGTGGGTTATACCACGGAGTCAAGCATTTCTGATTTAAGGCTCTCTTTTTCAGAGGAGCTACAGCATCCAAAGTTGTGCTCAATGAGGATGTAAAGCTACTGACGAGATAATCTATCTCACTCACAGAGTCTGGACAAGACTAAGAGTCAAACTTTCAAATGAATTAAAGATCTGTCTGGGTCTTTGATTAATTAATAAGCTGGAGTGGAAGATTGCTGCTAATCCTCCTCCTCGACCCATGCTTCAAGCATTCTTACAGTGTGACTCGGGGGTGTTGACTCATTTAAACTAACAATCATCCTGCTGTAACCAGGTTTCTGTAAGGCAGAATAAATCAATATGTTGATCAATTATTATATCATTTACTAACAGGGACTTAGAAGAGAGAGACCTAATGTTTAATAGACCACATTTAACTGTTTTAGTCTGTGGTGCAGTTGAAGGTGCTATATTATTTTTTCTTTTTTAATTTTTATGCTTAAATACATTTTTACTGGTTATTGGTGGTCTGGGAGCAGGCACCGTCTCTATGGGGATGGGGTATTGGGGGGATGGCAGGGGGAGAGAAGCTGCAGAGAGGTGTGTAAGACTACAACTCTGGTTCCTGGTCCCAACCCTGGATAGTCATGATTTGGAGGGTTTAATAAAATTGGCCAGATTTCTAGAGATGAGAGCTGCTCCATCTAAAGTGGGATGGATGTCGTCTCTCCTAACAAGACCAGGTTTTCCCCAGACAGGGCGGCACCTGCAGAAACACGACTGTCCTCCACCGACCCACCCCACCAATTTGTCTGGATAAATCCAAGCCATACAGTGGCTTGCAAAAGTATTCAGCCCCTTGGTATTTCACACATTTTAATTTGTTTATGGAATTTCAAATACATAAAGTAAATCAGGCTTCTCAATATAAACATTTCTAAAATTATCGTCCTTATACTCAAACTGAAAGTAAATTTGTACAACTTGATATAAATTAATTAAAAATATAAAAGCCAAGATGATGGGTTGCATAAGTAATCAGCCCCTTTGGTGTAATACCTGTAAATATTCAGTTTAATTGCCAGTTTTCTTCAGACAAGTCAGGGGATGGATACATGTGTTAAAGATTTTATATATATATATGTTATCACTGTTAAACATTTGTACCTTTGTCTTCTTTCTGTTGAAAATGTTATTGTGCTGCTTTGTACCTGTCTTTAAAATAACCCTGAGAATATACTTGTTATTCAACTTTGTCTTAAGTATGCTGAGGTCAGTCTGAACTGGGAGTGAAGATAGTATGCTGAGGTCAGTTTTGACTGTTGTGAATTTATGATGCAGAACAGATGATAAGTGCAACAGAAGAGCCTGCAAGAACGGGATGTGCTGACCTTTGATGATAAGATTGAAGGAAAGAAACTGTTTCTCCACGCAGCTGCACTTATTGACGCATGTGTCTGTTTTACTTGAAGAAACTTGTCATGCGTTCTCCCCCCCCCCCCCCCTTAGGACAAGTTTCACGCTGTGGGTAGGTTTCCTAATAAAAAGAGTGAGCAGGCGCAGCAGTCCTTAGTGCTTTCAGTGGTACTACGTGTACGGACTGTTTGCACTCCTCGCGAGCTAAAATTTGACTTTCTGTCTCACTGGTGGTTCTTGACTCTGTTTGTCTTGTTAAAGGTTTTAAGAATGTTTGGAGGAGAAAATACCCAACATTGACTGGGGGCTCGTCCAGGAGCTCAACAACACCGGAGGTGTCCGGCGGGGGTCGCCAAGTCCAGACGTAAATCCTTGGCCAAGGTCCGATCGATTGATCGTGTCTGCAATTGTCGACCGCCGTTGGCATCGTCTGGTTGACGAGATTTTCCCGAAGAAGACAGACAGGAAGTCGAGTCAGTGAGTAAAATTTCTTTGTAACAGTACTGAGTGAGTGGTGATCAGATCACATAAACAGTTAAATTCCGCAAGCGATGATACAGAATCGTCTGTTAATGAAACACAGTTAAACTCTGTAAGGAGGTCGGACTCCTCTACGATGGCGAGGAACGCACGTAGTTAAATTCCGAAGGAGGGTGCGGACTCCTCTGTTTATATACGCGTACCGGTAGGGGATAAAAGTGTGATCACATAAACAGTTAAACTCCGTAAGCGATGGCGTGGAATCGTCTGTTAATGTAAAGCAGTTAAACTCCGCGAGGAGGGCGGACTCCTCTACGGTTGCGAGGGACGCACGTAGTTAAATTCCGGAAGGAGGGCGGACTCCTCTGTTTTAAATACGAAGTAATACCGGTTTTGAGAATAAAAGTGTGAAAGTGTAATACTTTGGACAACGTAAGTGACAACCGTGTGTGTGGATGCAGAGGCAAGTGATTCCGCTTCCTACGGGGAAGTGAAAGGAATCAACCACACGACGGCAAATTAATTGTCACGTCCAAAGAAAGTGAAAACTTCAGATTTAGAACACCCTAGGTGTGCCCCCGTCTGAAGTCCAAATTATAACAAAGAATAATAATAAAAATGGGGGGAAAGACGTCTAAAAATAAGGGAAATTTATCAACTGACGACTGGAAATTTATGGAAGCAAAAAATCCAAAAGCAACAAAGAAATTGGAGACCTGGATAAATAAACGTGACTTTGATGGACGACTGAACCTGACTAGTATTCAGAAGTTGAAGGAAAGGTTAGAAAAGGAACATAAAGGTGATGAGAAAAAAAAAAAAAAAACAGCAAGAGGGGCAGATTTAGTGGCGTTTTGGGAGGAGGAAGCAGAGAAAAGGAGACTAGAAAAAATGAGGAAAAAGAAAGGAGTAGGGAAGAGGTAATAGTACAACAAGAACCACAAGAACCTCAGAAACAGGCGGCAGGACCGTCTGGAAAATCATTATATCCTCAGGTAGAGGACGAACCACAGCATTATGACTTAGCAGTAGGACCAAAAATAAATTATACTGAAATTACCAGGACAGCTCAGAAAGAAGGAGAGCCATGGACAGAGTTTAGATGCAGATTTGAGAGTGTATTTAAGGTCCGGATGGTGACTATGAAAACAAATTGAAAGACAGTTCACCTGTGAAGCTGACAATGACAGATTTGATTCATGATGGCAACTCAACAGCTGTCATAACAGTGACAGGTGCCACTGAAGATGTTTTAAAATTGAGATTCACAGGTATGCCATTACATGTGTCACTTTGTAAACCATATTTGACAGAATGGCAAGATTTGGGACTGACAGTCATAACAGCTTTGTCAGCCACTGATTGGAGCAGAGTTGGACCACGAACGGAGTTCAGTCCATCAACTAAATTGTATAAAGTGCCAGTTAATGTCTCATTGGTGCTGACAGCCGGAACACATATTGATGTGTCCACTTCACAATCCTGAGTGTTTCAGTTGAGTCCTGAAGAAGATGATCTTCTTTCTTCAGTACCATCAGGATTGTGGACAACAGGTCCTTCAGACGTAGGACTGATTAAAAATGCACAACCTGTAGTTATAAGACCAAAAACAGAATACAGACCATGTGTAAGACAGTATCCATTGAAACCTGATGCAATTGAAGGAATCAGGCCAGTAATAGAGGATTTGTTAACAGCAGGAATAATAGTGCCATGTCCAGATTCACCATGTAACACACCCATATTTCCTGTAAAAAGGCTCCGCCCTCAGTGGGATGGAGAATGATTCAAGATCTGCAGGCAGTAAATGCTGCTGTGATTAAAAGAGCACCATGTGTTCCAGATCCACACACCTTGTTAAATTCGCTGAGACCAAATTCTAATAGTTTCTCAGTAATTGACATAAGTAATGCATTTTTCTCTGTGCCAGTACACCCAGATAGTCAATTCTGGTTTGCTTTTACCTTTAAAGGACAACGATATACATTTACCAGATTACCGCAGGGTTACGCAGAGAGTCCAACTATTTATTCTCAAGTCATGTCAGCATGTTTAGCCAATTTCGTTCCACCGGCAGATAGCCAACTATTAGTGTATGTTGATGACATTTTGATTGCCTCTGACACACGGGACAACTGCATAACTGACACAGTAGCATTATTGTGTTTCTTATTTGATAATGGCCACAAAGTGAGTAAAAACAAAGTTCAGTTGTGTAGGGATAAAGTAAAATATTTAGGACATGAATTATCAGCCACAGGGCGTACTATCCTGTCTGACAGGAAGGAAGCGATTTTATATGCTCCGAAACCACAAACTAAAAGACAGATGATGTCATTTCTTGGACTGACTAATTACTGCAGGGCATGGATTCCCTGCTATGCAGAATTGACTAGTCCACTTTCTGATTTGATGTACAAAGATGATATTTCAATGTCAACCGTGTTGGAATGGAACAAAGAAGCTGAGGAAGCTTTTGTAAAAGTAAAACAAACATTAGTGTCATCCACAGTTTTGGCACTACCAGATTATAGTAAACCATTCATTCAAACAGTTGATTGTAAGAATAAGTTCATGACTAGTGTTTTGGTACAAGTGTATGGCTCAAAATTAAGGCCAGTTGCCTACTACTCATCTAAATTGGATGCAGTAGCACATGCTTTGCCACCATGTGTACGCGCTGTAATTGCAGCCTCCATGGCTATTCAAAGTAGTAGTAATGTTGTTCTGTTCCATCAGTTGACACTGAAAGTTCCACATGCAGTTTCTGCACTTCTGTTGCAGACAAACATGAGCTTTTTGTCCCCAGCAAGACATCTTTCGTGCATGTCCTTGCTATTATCTCAACCACACCTTACGGTAGAACGATGTACAACATTGAATCCATCCACATTGATACCTTTACCTGAGGATGGTGAGCCGCACAGTTGTCTTGATGTAGCAACTGTTTGTATGAAGGCCCGTGTTGATCTTTTGGATACGCCCATCCCACACAGTACAATTGTGTATGTGGATGGATCCTCCACTAAAAATGAAATTGCCTAAACAAATTGCTATATGCAAATGTGCGGCTCACACCAAAGGCTCTGACAGTGTTTCAAAAGGAAATGATTTCGCTGACAAAACCGCAAAGGCAGCAGCAGCTTTTCCTATTTTTCTCCTACACGAAACCTCTCCGGATTTGCATTTAGGTCATACACTGCTTGCTGACATGCAACAGCAGGCAACTGAAAAAGAAAAACAAATGTGGTTAAATAAAGGAGCTACATATGCAAATGATTTGTACTTATGACCACAAAAGAAACCCATATTGCCAAAAAATATGTTTAAATGGGCAGCTATTATGAGCCATGGCGTGACGCATGTCTCATCAGGGGGTATGATATCGCAACTGCAATCTATTTTTTGTCTTTATGGGTTCGATGCATATGCAAAACAGCATTGTAGAGCATGCATGACATGTGCAAAACACAACTCACAAGGCAATTTGAGACCCCAAAGAGGCAAATTTCCAACACCACAATATCCCTTTCAAGTGATTCATATGGATTATATACAGCTGAGTAAACATGAAGGGAAGGAATTTTGTTTAGTCATAATTGATGCCTTCTCAAAATGGGTAAAATTGTTCCCCACAAAACATGCAGATGCACTTACAGTGGCTAAAGCACTGTGCAAAGACATCATTCCACGATTTGGAATACCAGAAACAGTCTATTCAGATAATGGAGCGCATTTTGTTAATACAATAGTGCAATACGTAGGAGAAGCGCTACAGATTAATCTCAAAAATCATTGTGCTTATCATCCACAAAGTGCCGGATTAGTGGAAAGGATGAATGGAACAGTAAAAAACAGACTTAGAAAGACAATGGAGGAAACAGGCAGACCATGGACACATTGTGTAGATTTGGTAAAAATGTATATAAACATAACTAGTACCATGGGGTTGACACCGTATGAAACATTGTTTGGCAGAAAATACCGATTGCCATATTATGGGCAAATTTGGGATGTACCTGAGGAAGCCAATTTGGCAGATTACATGGGGAAGATGTTAGAAAGACAACGAGGGAGAGTTTCAAACACTGATGATCCCATTTCTCCACAGGATGACCCTAAAGTGGTACCTGGAGACTGGGTGTTGATAAGAAGCATCAAGAGAAAACACTGGCATTCACCTAAATGGGAAGGGCCCCATCAAGTACTACTCACAACACCCACAGCCTTGAAAATTGGGGAAAGAAGTACATGGATTCATTTAACTCACTGTAAGAAAGTCATTTCTGCAGACACAGACAAACAGTAAGAACAGTAGGATAAGACTAGTAATAGTGTGTGAGCTTGGTGTTAAGATCCAGGTTAGACACGAAAGCTAGCAGAAGACATTAAGAAGCCACTGTTCTGAACATAGGTGTGCTGTAGTGTGCAGAAATGGCGAAAGAAAAAAACAAAAAGAACGAGGGTTCCTGGACCCCATGGACAGCCCTTATTATGCTACTTTTCTTTTTCGGATTGGGCTTATTATTAAAAGCCATAAGCACGGGACATGATAAAAAGGATCACATCCGCAGATTGCAGAGACCAAAAAGGAGTAACGAAGACCCCAGTCCGATAACAAATGCCACAGTACATAGGTGTGACAGGAACAATGCGCACCGATTTGGTGTACAAGCCTGCATTCCTAGAAATGCTTCTGTGGTCATCTCTGTACCATATAGTGCTCTTACCCATGGAACATGGGATGGTGATAGAGGGACTAATTACGGAAATAGTTTCTCATGGTATATGACCAATGATCAACTAGATAAGAGATGGGAAACGTTGGTAGCCGATGAATGGAGTAGATGGACACCAGGATGGGCACAAACCGAGTGGGCTAAGTACCAGAGTCAATTTCTTAAAATGTATCAAACAGATGATAAGCTGTTTATAGTGGTGAATACCACAGAAAAAGGAACCATATTCCCACCTGATATAAAGGGAGACTGTTGGTTGTTCCTCCTTTGGGTATACAAATCAGGAAAAGATCCGTATCTCCATTTTCACCTCTGTGAAACAGAGTACAGCAACCAATGTTGACAGAACTAAGTACGGCAAAGGGGGTGTCCATACAAGCGAAGGGGGTGTCCATACAAGCAAAGGGGGTGTCCATACAAGGCACAAAAGACATGAAGGTAGATGACTGGTTCCTAGTAACTACAGGAATTAGTGGACAAAATAACAATTGGCTTTTAATGGCAGAACAAGCAGGACTAGCTACAAAGAAGGACTGTGTTGTATGTATGGGACCCAGACCTATATTACAGGTAATACCGGCAGCATTACCCAAAGACTGTCTGCTGACTGTAATGACACAGACATACATTGCAGCAAACAACAATTGTTCTAAGTGGGACAAGATCTATCCATTGACCAAATTGACTAAGATTAAACCTTTATTTTCAAGCAAAGTTGGGCATGCTAACCATACATGTGTAAACTTGACAGGGACAAGTAAGACTTTGGGTAGCTTAAACCACACTGCCTGGTGTAAGGATGTGGTCCATAGTACTCCCACATTCAAACCTGTCAGTAGGAGTGACGTATGGTGGTGGTGTGGTGATAACAGAATCTTTGACAGACTGCCAAGAAATGTGTCAGGTTATTGTGCATTTATATCATTATTGTTACCAGTTAAAGCCATGCCCATGACACCTGAAGACGTTATGACATATGCAGCCTCTCTTATTCCTGAAGACTGGCAGAAAGGCATAATCAGACATAGAGTAAAAAGAGATTGGAAAGGAGTGGGAGATCCAACATATATTGATGCGATAGGAGTCCCCAGAGGAGTGCCTGACGAGTATAAACTGGCTGATCAGATAGCAGCTGGATTCGAATCCTCCATCTGTTGGTGGTGTTCAATTAATAAGAACGTAGACAGAATAAACTACATCCACTACAATGTGCAGAAATTAGGAAATTGGACTGAGGAAGGATTTAAGGCTGTCCATTCACAGTTAGAAGCCACGTCCCTTATGGCCTTCCAGAATCGTATTGCTCTGGATATGTTGTTGGCAGAGAAAGGAGGTGTTTGTGCCATGTTCGGAGAACAATGCTGCACATTCATTCCCAACAACACAGCTGCAGATGGCAGCCTTACTCAAGCCATCGACGGGCTGAGGACGTTGAACAGGAAGATGAAAGAGCACAGTGGAGTGAACACCGAAGGCTGGGATTGGTGGCTGGAAGGGATGGGAAAATGGAGGTCTTTAATTTCTTCACTATTAGTGTCTATAGCAGTGTTTGCTGCGATTCTGACATTGTGTGGATGTTGTTGCATTCCGTGTATACGTGGACTTATTAATCGAATGATTACAACAGCAATAGGGCCAGGAGTGCCCACTTCAGCTACATACCCTCTCCTTGGATCTGAAGCCGAGGACAATAACGAGGATGAAGATGACCACAATGATGACTGGGAGCAAGGAGTTCATGAACTTTTCCCTGACCAAACCGAGTATAACGACCCAGACACAGATGATGATGACAATGATGACATAACCTCTGGGGTGTAAGCCTGTAGAACATACCATGATGAACCTCTTAGTGAAAATCTCAAAAGAAGTGCTAAGCTAGGTGATGCCTACTATATGTTTAACAAGCGATAAACAGGAGGGAAATGTTAAAGATTTTATATATATATATGTTATCACTGTTAAACATTTGTACCTTTGTCTTCTTTCTGTTGAAAATGTTATTGTGCTGCTTTGTACCTGTCTTTAAAATAACCCTGAGAATATACTTGTTATTCAACTTTGTCTTAAGTATGCTGAGGTCAGTCTGAACTGGGAGTGAAGATAGTATGCTGAGGTCAGTTTTGACTGTTGTGAATTTATGATGCAGAACAGATGATAAGTGCAACAGAAGAGCCTGCAAGAACGGGATGTGCTGACCTTTGATGATAAGATTGAAGGAAAGAAACTGTTTCTCCACGCAGCTGCACTTATTGACGCATGTGTCTGTTTTACTTGAAGAAACTTGTCATGCGTTCTCCCCCCCCCCCCCCCCCCCCCCCTTAGGACAAGTTTCACGCTGTGGGTAGGTTTTCCTAATAAAAAGAGTGAGCAGGCGCAGCAGTCCTTAGTGCTTTCAGTGGTACTACGTGTACGGACTGTTTGCACTCCTCGCGAGCTAAAATTTGACTTTCTGTCTCACTGGTGGTTCTTGACTCTGTTTGTCTTGTTAAAGGTTTTAAGAATGTTTGGAGGAGAAAATACCCAACAACATGAACATTTCCAAGTCACTGAATATGTTTTGAACTTTATTTACATCAATTATGAAGAAATAAAAACAGTATGAGACACTATGGTAAATCTGTGTGGAGTAGACAGTTCTGAAAAAACTGAGTGACTGTGCAAGAAAGAGAAGAGTGAGGAAAGCCACCAAGACACCCGGACAACCCAGGAGAAGTTACAGGCTTCTGTGGCTGTGATTGGAGAAATTGCGCGTAGTGCAAGTTTTGCATATTGTATCCCCCCGTTATACAGCTTCAGGACAAAGTGGTACAGACGACCCAATGTCTCTATAAATAGATTAAAGAGGAGGGGCAACACCTCACAGCCCTGTCTACACCCACGATTCAGAATAACAACTTCCAATAGGTCACCAATGACCTTGATATAGGCTGAGGGCAAGCTCAAGTTTTTAAATAAAGATGGGAGTTAAACCGACTCTTAAACTGGAAACATTTTGATTGTATTAGTGCGTGGGCCAGATATGTTGGTCAGTGCCAACCATGGTGGCAAATCCTTTGATATACATTATGTTACAGCCTTATTCCAAAATGGATGAAATTAATTTTTCCCCTCAAAATTCTACACACAACACCCTATAATGACAACATGAAAAAAGGTTTTGAGATTTTTGCAAATTTATTAAATATAAAAACTAAGAAATCCCATATACGTAAGTATTCTCACCCTTTGCTCAATACTTTGTTGATGCCCTTTGGCAGCAATTACAGCCTCAAGTCTTCTTGAATATGATGCCACAAGCTTAGTGCACCTATCTTTGGACAGTTTTGTCCATTCCTCTTTGCAGCACCTCTCAAGCTCCATCAAGTTGGATGGGGAGTCGGTGCACAGACATTTTCAGATCTCTCCAGAGATGTTCAATCAGATTCGGGTCTGGGCTCTGGCTGGTCCATTCAAGGACATTCAGAGAGTTGTCCTGAAGCCACTCCTTTGATATCTCGACTGTGTGTTCAGTTGTCCTGCTAAAAGCTGAACCATCGCCGTAGTCCAAGGTCAAGAGCGTTGTGGAGCAGGTTTTCATCCAGGATGTCTCTGTACATTGCTGCATTCATCTTTCCAAATCATGTCCAATCAACTCAATGTATCCCAGGTGGACTTCAATTACACTGCAAACATCTCAAGGATGAAGGAAACAGGATGCACCTGAGCTCAATTTTGCGAATCATGGTGAAGGACGTCAATACTTATGTACATGTGATTTCTTAGTCTTTTTATTACATCTGCCAAGGATGTAATAAAATCATTACCATTTATTTATTGTCTGTGTGTCTGTTAGCAGGATTATGTCCAAACTACTTCACAGATTTTACACAGATATTAGGCCATGGAAAAATCCATTAAATCTGGAGGTGATCTGGATACGGATTTTTGAAGGATTACGTCAAAACTACTGCACGGATTTTGACAAAATTTTCAACACAGATAAATATTAGGGCATGGAAGACTCCACTGAATTTTGGAGATGATCCGTATCCAGATTGGCAGATGTCAGAAATCTCTGGTTGCTCTTGTTTTTAATAAATTTGCAAAAATATATATATAATGTTTTGCACATTGTCATGAGGTACTGTGTGTAGAATTTTGATGAAAAAAAAAGTTGCATCCATTTTAGAAAAAGCTGTAACATAAGAAGATGTGGAAAAAGTAAAGTGCTGTGAATACTTTCCGGATGCACGGTGTAAGTACTTGAAAAATGTATGGTGGCCAATGAAGGACTACACACCAGCCAAAAATAAAAAATGCTCCAAACATACTGAAAAGCATGGTTTGGACTATGAATGGTAAAATAAACAAAATTTTACCCCACTAAAATATAAACTGACATGTGTTGACATAATTTGTAGGCAGCACAGCACAAAAAAACAAAACAATTCCCTTTGAGTGACAATCCATAATAATAAAAAAAACCCACACTAAAGAAATGTTGGTAACTAGTCAACAGTACCCATGGGCAAGAGGATGCCCATGGTCTAGGGCACATAATGTACCACACTAGGTGCCTGATCAAAAAGATTTCATAAGAGCATAGGTTGACTGTCTATGACTGAAAGTTAAGGCCTGGTCACACGACAAGAAATCTGGACTTCCGTTGGCATCGATTAACCTTCGCGCAACTTTGTTCCTACAGATGACACTTCTTCAGGATTTTTAAACTGTTGAAAGATTTGAACGAATGCTACCGAAAACCTCAATTTGTCCGTATTTCATTTTGCTGTAGTTCTTGATGGTTTCTTTTATCGTTTGCTTAGGTTTTGTAACGTAAACGTTTAGTTTGACTTTGTTCCACCAGCTGAATGCTTTCACACAGTGCAGAAGCCGGTTTGTGAGCGCTGCTGCTGTGTTCATGTCTCGTTGGAAATTACAGGGCAAACTTAGCCTGCTTGGATTTTTTTTTTTTTTTTTTTTTTAACTGGGGGGAGTGTCAGCTTCACTGGGCTCAGAAACCTTATAAAGGCCAGAATTAATCTTTTGTGTGGATAGAAATAATTATTTTACCAAAAATAAAATTAAAACAACACTCCTGCTACAAGCAACTGGTGAATTTGAAGCAACAAAGAAGTTATGTAATTTCCAACGGTACTTGAACGCAGCAGCAGCAGCAGCAGCGACAGCAGCAGCTCCTGCATGCATTTATTACTTTGTATTAAATATAACAATATGAATGCAGGAATGACAATCCAGCCCTTATGTACATGTGGCAACAGGTAGATGATTCAGATGATTATACAAGAGTTGTTCTGAAGGCAGAATTCACGTTGTGGATGAGTGGCAGCTGGTGGAAATAACCGCACATGGGGAGTCAATGCGTGGCCTTCACACAGACTGATCAGTTTACTGCTCTGATATATTCAATCATCTTTACACATATTTATTCCCCCTTTTGACAGTTTTATGTATGTTAGAACTCAATATATATGGCTTAGAACATAATACAGTGATACAGCAGTGACCACGGCACACCAGAGGCTTTTTTTTGTTTTGTTTTAATTGGAGCAAGACGGAGTGCGCAGCGTGTCGTCAGACAGTGAGGATTCTGATGATGAAGGAGATGATCCCTCTTTTGTTCTGGACGAGGAACCAGAGCAGGTGGGTCCACCGACGTGCATACAGATCTCTACAGCTTCTGTTTGCAGTTTCTCCAGGACTCAGGCGCTATGAGCTCTGTCCCAGCACTGAGTCCTGGAACGCAGAGATGCAGACAAACAGTGCTCCCGCTGTGGCTATAGGCACATTTCGTTTAAAGCATTGAGATCAGCGTTGGCTTCAGTTTCGTTTAGTTCCTCTTTCGTCCCTTCTGCGCTCTTGCATCGCAGGCTATTCGGTGATAAAGCTGTTTTGTCCACCTTTTCTCAACGAACTGTGGCTTTACTTTTTTCTCTTCATTCAGGAATCGTCGTGTGCCGTGTGACTGGGCCATAATACAGTGAAAGAGCAACGACCATGGCACACCAGAGTTTTTTTTTTTTTTTTTAATTGGAGCAAGATGGAGCACTCAGCGTGTCATCAGTGAGGATTCTGATGATGAAGGAGATGATCCCTCTTTTGTTCTGGACGAGGAACCAGAGCAGGTGGATCCACACATGTGTGCACAGATCTCCACAGTGGGTCAGATCCTGCACTTCTGTTTGCAGTTTTTCCAGGACTAAGTTGAGCGCCATCTCAACGCTGAGTCCTGGAACTCAGAGATGCAGACACACACTGCTCCAGCAGTGACTCCAGGTGCCTATTGCTTAAAGCGTGGAGATCAACATTAGCTTTGGTTTTGTTTTGTTCCTCTTTCGTCTCTTTTGCACTCTTGATTCGCAGGCTATTCAGTGATAAAGCTCGTTCGTTCACTTTTTCTCAACGACTTGTGACTTTTTAAATTTTTTTCTTTTTATTTACTTTTTTCCTTTCGTTTAGGAATTGTCTTATGCCATGTGACTGGGCCTTTATAGAATTATGGGGTAAAAATAGCAAAAAATGTGACAAAGGCAATTTCAGTTTCAGTTATGGGTCAAAAGTTAAAGTTGCTCCAACTTTGGTTTAAAAAAAAAAAAACAGCAAAAAAAAAAACCCTGATGCAAATCAAATTGAATGCTGAAATTAGTCTGTCACAATGCATACTTAAAAAATAATAAAAAAATAACATAAAACATCCTGTCTTAAGTTGTTCAAACTATACCTTTATGGAATACTTACAATCAGACAAATAATGCGTTATACTTTTCACCATAAGTAGAGGATATTTAAATTTTGACCCCTACATAATCACCTGTGACTCCGTCTCTCAGGATACAGATGTAGACAATTGTCAACGGCCTAAAACTGGACTGTTGTATTTCGTTTTCTTTGATCTCTGTTACACTCAGAATGGCCCCAACAGTGGGTTACCCCGTGAGTCTGGTCTGCTTGAGGCTTCTTCATAAAATGCCAGATGGAGTTGCTCCTTACCACTGTTGCCTATGTTGCTCATGTGGTTGGTAATGTTAGACTTTATTATTATTATTATTATTTATTTACGTTATTCTTGTGAAGCACCTTTGGCCAACTTGTGCTGTGATTTGGTGCTATATAAATTAATTTAACTGAACTGACCTCTCCTTGGATACAGCTGCCACTCTCAGAAATTGTACATTTTAGAGCAGGCCATGGTCCACTGAGGCTAGAAGTGATATACCAATTTGTTTAAAATTAGTTAGCACCAAATATACCTCAATAGTTTTACGTCACTGATATGAAGCTGACATTTACAAACTCCACTTTCTGTTAAGCCTCATTTCCACCGAGCGCTACAGCACAGGTCAAAACGGTTAAGTCTGGCTTGGCCTGCGTTTTCACTGCCAGCAGTACTCTTTTGTTCAGTAGGCACAGCATGCAGATGGAGTTTAAGTCCCACCGGAGTATAAATTGCATTTATCACTTCATGGAAGAAGAAGAAAATGGATTGAATTGCTGTATTATTCATTTATAAGGCACAGCTGAAAAGGAGAACAGCTAATGAATTAACATCAATATAAAGGCAAAAAATGTGAGTAAACTGCTTCTAGCAGCCACTGCACAGACGATCATGTGAGTTTCATTGCATGTACCACGCAATGAAACATCTGAAAACCTGGTGAATCATTATACAGGGATTAAAACAAAACAAAATCAAAAACAAACAAACAAAAAAAATCTTTTGACTGAATTTTTTTCACAGCCAAATCATAAACTGTTCATATAACCTTTTTATAGGAACCCTTTTGCAGTGGCGTCCCAGAGTTTAAGGTAAAACAAGGTGGAGACAGTGAAGAAAATGGCACATTGTTCTCCTGCTGAACAAGATTATATTTCACTCACTAACCATTGCTGCTCTTTTCTAATGCAGCATCATATTATACAAAAACTTTAATCTACACATTATTTAAATACTTCAGGTAAACACATTTTAAGGAAACCATTTTCTGGAGGTTTTACTTCATTCAATACCAATTTGAATGTCTGGCCTGGAGCCAGGATCTGAATTTTGGGGGGTCCAGTTGTGGTCGAACTTTTATGGGCGGGGGTCTGTAATTTTGGGGTTTTCATGTCCAGGGATACATTCTGGACAGATTTTTGATAACTATTTTCTCACCCTGATCCCCCACCAATTTAGTTGTACTGCTTAATGTGTGTTTTATTTGTATTTTCCTTTGCACATTTTCACCTTTTCTTTGCCTTTAACCAAAACTGATATCACAACCTACATGTTTGTTTGATAAGATTACTAACCACAACAGCCATAATCATTTTTATATTTTTGCTTCCCTCAGCCTAACAGACCTGATTTTAAAACTAGAACCCTAAACAGACCCAGCAATGCTGAGCTTAGACATTACATTTAAAAAAGATACCACTTCACATCCCACTTTTGTTATGCAGAAAAGTTAAGCTAAACTTATTTTTATAAGTCTCATCAAATAAACTTAGTCCAGAACTGTCGTAAAACTTAGGCCTAGAGTAATACTGATTTAAACATCTCAGTTGTTAAAATTATTATTATTATTTTTTATATGTAGTAGCAATAGTAGTATGAAAAATGTCTTCAAAAATTGACTTTTAATCAAAGGGTGTTGTGGAGGGCACCCCCCCCCCCCCCAAGGCTATCTTTCTGTCTGGATTTGCCCCTGGTTTGCAATCTCTGAGCAGGAACATCAAGGATTTGTGTATTTATGCAGAACGTGTGACCTGATTGAGAGGTAAGAAGGTTTTATCAGCACATTTACATCATGACATTCTCAGAAAGAGATTTTAGGCATATTCTGGGAAAAAAAAAAAAAAAAAAGATCAGAAAAAAAAAACATTTGTGTTTGTTGTTAATGAGAGGCGGGGCTGCAGCTGTGTTTTTAGTTTAACCACAGCGAGGACACTCAGAGACAGTCAGAGCAGACTGTGAAAGAAAAGTTAAAAAATATGTTTGTAAAATTCTGCCCTTGCTTGCTGTCTCACCATGGCACTTTGAGACACTCAAACACACTGCCCCCCTCTCCTACTCCTCCCCCCCCGTAGACAGGACACAGAGGAATGAGAGGAACAGACACAGGGACTTGCTGCCAGGAGGAACAACAAAAGCAAAACAGATATTTTTCTAAAAATCAATTTTTGAATGTGGTAAATTTTATATCTCACATCCAGCCTTGATTTTATGTAAGTGCAAACTCTGTCTTTCGGCAGACCAATTGATGAAAATCTGTCATAGAGATGGAGAACTTTAATCCCTGTTTATATATTTATAACAAAAACACTGCTTTAGCCATGGGAAGCTAAGAGCTAATTAATGATTATGTTACAAGCGCAAACTGCTTCTTTAAGGCACTGAAAAGACAATCATATGTGAGGTAAATGCACAACATATTTTAAACTCCTTTTTTAGTACATTTATAAAATGAACTCACCATTAATTTTCTTCTTGTTAAAAGACCTGTACTTTCAAATAAGTCCCAATAAGGTTTCTTCCAAATACAGAAAAAAAAAGCCCCCCTCCATTCAAAAGTCTGGTCTTCCAGTAAGAAAACGCATTACGGTATTTCTTCAGAATAAAGGATGCCCCCCTTTTTGTGATCTTAGTCTGGTGGTTCTGAGGTCTCCCTCCTGAAGCAAGGCACTATGGGGCAGATTTTATGCCACACCATAACTTTGGGTGAGAAGCGGGGCAAATAATACCGTGCTGTGGCTGGGGGAGCAGTTGCCCCATCACCTCCCTCTCCTGCTGGCTGAAGGCAGGGATAGACAGGCCTGCCTTGCGGGTGGCTTCTCCCTCTGGATGGGCTCCTTTCGTGGATCCTCTCAGTTATGGACCCTTCAGGACCATGTTTTTGTGATCAGACTGTAACAACGTGCTTGGTTGCTAACTGCAGAGTCATGGTGGCCACTAATATGCTCTAAAATATATCTCTGAAACACCTTCATAATAATAAGACAGAATGCACGTGTGTGTCAAACACATGTAATGTAGCTGTAAATATCAATCTCCCTAGGAGTGAGTGCAGCTGTTGCTGAATATAACAAAAAAAAAAAACACACACACACACACACAGGAACGCATATTCCTTTGCACCGTAACAACGGACACACACACACGAACGTCTGTTCATTTGCACCGTAACAATGCACACACACAGAGACGAACGTCTGTTCTTTTGAGCCCCAGCAATGCAGAAATAAGCATGCACATGCACACACACACAGTAATGTGTGTTTGTTTGCACCGTAATAATGCACGCACAGAGACATGAACATCAGTTCCTTTGCACAGTAACAACACACACACACAGACATGAACATCTGTTCGTTTGTGCCAACAATGGACGCATGCACACATGAATGTCTGTTAATTTGCACCACAATAGTGCACGTGTACAGACACCAACATGTTTGTTTGTGCTGTAACAGAGCACACACACAGACATGAATGTCTTTTCCTGTGCATTTTTACTGTGCTGTTCTTTGTGTCATTAGACACGCCTTGCTATTTAATAAAGACATTTATTCATATTTGTTGAAGGAAGAATGGAGCCCGACATGAGGAAAAACTCAAAATAGTAACACCATCGTGATTGCACATTTAAAGAATGCTTTAAAGGACATGTCGCACATTATTTAACATCCCAGTTAGCAACACAATATCAAAGTATTCATGACTGAAAGACTATTTGCGCACATGTGGTAATAATTAGTGTAATAATTATGTCTCGCTCGACAAGTCAGCAGGTGCATTTCCAGAAAACATCTTACTCGGCATTTCTCACCATGTGACGTACATTTTAGCAAACGCAGAAACATCCCAATGGCCGACAGACAGAGTGAAACAACGCTGCTACATCTGATAATGAAGCTTCTGAGCTTTCATTCGAAACTGATGGTTCAGATTTAGAGAGGCTGTACAGAGGAAATGACACACGTCATACTGAAACTCTTAATTTTTTGAGAGTCTGTCGGATTTTGGATCCTAACATGCTGACTCTGCTGTCTGTGCCGCAGAACGCTATTTTACATGCAGATATATTTCTTAGATTGGAAAAAGTCACAACATGCTATTTTCAGGAGATAATGGAGTTTCTATCTAACATGCCAGAATCGGGAGAAAACTTTGTGAGGAACTGGCGGTGGAGCTGCCGCGAGAGCATGCCAAAATAGTGGAGATGATGCGTTTCTTCAGCCACGACAAGGAATTAAAGTATTTCCAGATGTCATTTTCCAAAATAAGGACACTATGTGGAGAAGTTTTTTTCATCAGGCTGTGATGATGAATCCGACTGACATGATGTTAACAGTATTTACTCAGTGTGTGAATGGTTTTAATATTTGATACAGTCTGAAGTGTTCGTATGAGGACTGTAGCTTTTCCTTTATCAATGCACAGCAGCAGGTTAGTGCATCCACTTGTAACGGGTCCATTATTCCGGGACCCCAGCTGAAGGGTGCAGAAACAAATGGTATGCTACGGGGTGGCTATTTTTGTAAAGTCCTTTCAGCTGCTCCCTTGTTTTCACTTGGGCTCGCTACAGCAAATCCAAGGTGGATCTGCATGATGATTTGGCACAAGTTTTACACCGGATGCCCTTCCTGACGTTACATGGAGAAATGGGCAGGGGTGGGGTTTGGACCGGTAATCCTATGCACTGAAACTAAGCGCACCAAGAGCTGGTTTCAGAGACTCAGTTTGCATTTTCTTCCTTGTGCAGAGTTTAAGAGGATTTGAGAACTTTCAAAATTCTTCAAGTGCAGTTGAAACACCATGACATTAAGATTAAAGAATGAAGTGCTGTAGGTCAAAACTGTAATACAACCCCTGGCAATAATTATGGAATCACTGGCCTTGGAGGATGTTCATTCAGTTGTTTAATTTTGTAGAAAAAAAGCAGATCACAGACATGACACAAAACTAAAGTCATTTCAAATGGCAACTTTCTGGCTTTAAGAAACACTATAAGAAATCAGGAAAAACAATTGTGGCAGTCAGTAACGGTTACTTTTTTAGACCAAGCAGAGGGAAAAAAAATATGGACTCACTCAATTCTGAGGAATAAATTATGGAATCACCCTGTAAATTTTCATCCCCAAAACTAACACCTGCATCAAATCAGATCTGCTCGTTAGTCTGCATCTAAAAAGGATCGATCACACCTTAGAGAGCTGTTGCACCAAGTGGACTGACATGAATCATGGCTCCAACATGAGAGATGCCAATTGAAACAAAGGAGAGGATTATCAAACTCTTAAAAGAGGGTAAATCATCATGCAATGTTGCAAAAGATGGTTGTTCACAGTCAGCTGTGTCTAAACTCTGGACCAAATACAAACAACATGGGAAGGTTGTTAAAGGCAAACATACTGGTAGACCAAGGAAGACATCAAAGCGTCAAGACAGAAAACTTAAAGCAATATGTCTCAAAAATCGAAAATGCACAACAAAACAAATGAGGAACGAATGGGAGGAAACTGGAGTCAACGTCTGTGACCAAACTGTAAGAAACCGCCTAAAGGAAATGGGATTTACATACAGAAAAGCTAAACGAGAGCCATCATTAACACGTAAATGGAAAAAAACAAGGTTACAATGGGCTAAGGAAAAGTAATCGTGGACTGTGGATGACTGGATGAAAGTCATATTCAGTGATGAATCTCGAATCTGCATTGGGCAAGGTGATGATGCTGGAACCTTTGTTTGGTGCCGTTCCAATGAGATTTATAAAGATGACTGCCTGAAGAGAACATGTAAATTTCCACAGTCATTGATGATATGGGGCTGCATGTCAGGTAAAGGCACTGGGGAGATGGCTGTCATTACATCATCAATAAATGCACATGTTTACGTTGATATTTTGGACACTTTTCTTATCCCAACAACTGAAAGGATGTTTGGGGATGATGAAATCATTTTTCAAGATGATAATACATCTTGCCATAGAGCAAAAACTGTGAAAACATTCCTTGCAAAAAGACACATAGGGTCAATGTCATGGCCTGCAAATAGTCCGGATCTTAATCCAATTAAAAATCTTTGGTGGAAGTTGAAGAAAATGGTCCATGACAAGGCTCCAACCGGCAAAGCTGATCTGGCAACAGCAATCAGAGAAAGTTGGAGCCAGATTGATGAAGAGTACTGTTTGTCACTCATTAAGTCCATGCCTCAGAGACTGCAAGCTGTTATAAAAGCCAGAGGTGGTGCAACAAAATACTAGTGATGTGTTGGAGCGTTCTTTTGTTTTTCATGATTCCATAATTTTTTCCTCAGAATTGAGTGATTCCATATTTTTTTCCCTCTGCTTGGTCTAAACAAAGTAACTGTTACTGACTGCCACAATTTTTATTCCTGATTTCTTATAGTGTTTCTTAAAGCCAGAAAGTTGCCATTTGAAATGACTTTAGTTTTGTGTCATGTCTGTGATCTGCTTTTTTCTACAAAATTAAACAACTGAATGAACATCCTCCGAGGCCAGTGATTCCATCATTTTTGCCAGGGGTTGTATAAGAATATAGCAAAAAATATTCTAAGAATTGATATTTAAATTGACACTAATCCTTTCTTGAATCTCAGATTACAATTATAAACTATTATCTTGATCTTGCTCCCAAAGACAAAACGCTGTGGAAGCACAGCTGATGAGATCTGAAGGAGTTAAAGTGCAGCAATTAAATGGATTGAACCTTCACCCCATTAGGTCTTTAATTTAATCAACCAACACACTGATCTGCTGCTGGAAAAAAGTAAGAACCTGATGTTACAACTGAGTTTCAAGTGTTTGTTTGCAGCACACTCTGCTCCACACAGGAAGTGTAGAAGGTTACATGAGGAATGACAGTTAAAAGGAGAGAAAAACAAACAAATACGCACTTCTTTCTGCAAGCCTCTTTCATGATTTCCAGCTCCTTGGTCTGGTGGTAGATGGGTTTGGGTAGATGGCGGTGGCGAGCAATGCGTCGCACCTGAGGGTGGTGCTGGAACTTTTCCTTCAGCTTCTGATTGTAGTTCACAGCTCGCCTCTCTCTGGGGGAAAGCTAAAACAAGAAGTAGAGTCAGGAAAGAGGTACGCGTGAGTGAAATGTAAAAATCAAAAATACATTTAACATAAGTTAAGTCTAATGTCAAAGTCAGCAGTATGGAGGATGTGTAGAAGTGATTGACATCCAAATTACCCGTCGCATGTTACGGCCCCAACATGAACCTTGATGGCCTATTTATTTTCTCATCAAATGTGGATGATTCTTATGGGGCGACAAAAATTGATAATTAAACACGTGAAATTTTGAGCATCTGCGAACAAATGACATGTCCAAAGTCAAAACAATACGGGGAAACGACTACACA
Source organism: Thalassophryne amazonica (assembly GCF_902500255.1). Taxonomy (NCBI): domain Eukaryota; kingdom Metazoa; phylum Chordata; class Actinopteri; order Batrachoidiformes; family Batrachoididae; genus Thalassophryne; species Thalassophryne amazonica. The sequence goes on along the minus strand of NC_047109.1, from coordinate 6,585,113 downwards.
AGGTTTTGAACAACTATGGAAGGTTTCATTCAGATTCATCAAGATGTGTCACCAGAACCAGTGGACAGACAAGGACACTGTGTACACTTAAAATAAATTAATAAAAACCCCAAATGCTGTGAAATATCTGCTGCAGAAAGGTGTTTCATGGGCGCCCTTTTGCTCTCATCCAGTTCACACTCATAAAAATGCACCAACTGTCTGCAGTGTAGCAGCTCTCACACAATCGATGTACTGTATTGGTCTGAATATAAGAAGGAATGTTTTTTATAATCAACCTTCCCACCCTGGAAATACTTCTCGAAGAAGCCTAGACTTTTTGCATGCCAAATTTGCACTTTTACATCATATACATCCACAACAGAATTGCTGGCTGTCTGAGTGGTGTCCAAAAAATGAGGTGGGCTTCATAGATAATTGGCAAAGCTTCTGGGGAAAACCTGGTCTTGTTAGGAGAGACGGCATCCATCCCACTTTGGATGGAGCAGCTCTCATTTCTAGAAATCTGGCCAATTTTCTTAAATTCTCCAAACCGTGACTATCCAGGGTTGGGACCAGGAAGCAGAGTTGTAGTCTTACACACCTCTCTGCAGCTTCTCTCCCCCTGCCATCGCCTCATTACCCCATCCCCGTAGAGACGGTGCCTGCTCCCAGACTACCAATAACCAGCAAAAATCTATTTAAGCATAAAAATTCAAAAAGAAAAAATAATATAGCACCTTCAACTGCACCACAGACTAAAACAGTTAAATGTGGTCTATTAAACATTAGGTCTCTCTCTTCTAAGTCCCTGTTAGTAAATAATATAATAATTGATCAACATATTGCTTTATTCTGCCTTACAGAAACCTGGTTACAGCAGGATGAATATGTTAGTTTAAATGAGTCAACACCCCCGAGTCACACTAACTGCCAGAACGCTCGTAGCACGGGCCGAGGCGGAGGATTAGCAGCAATCTTCCATTCCAGCTTATTAATTAATCAAAAACCCAGACAGAGCTTTAATTCATTTGAAAGCTTGACTCTTATTCTTGTCCATCCAAATTGGAAGTCCCAAAACCAGTTTTATTTGTTGTTATCTATCGTCCTCCTGGTCGTTACTGTGAGTTTCTCTGTGAATTTTCAGAACTTTTGTCTGACTTAGTGCTTAGCTCAGATAAGATAATTATAGTGGGCGATTTTAACATCCACACAGATGCTGAGAATGACAGCCTCAACACTGCATTTAATCTATTATTAGACTCAATTGGCTTTGCTCAAAATGTAAATGAGTCCACCCACCACTTTAATCATATCTTAGATCTTGTTCTGATTTATGGTATGGAAATTGAAGACTTAACAGTATTCCCTGAAAACTCCCTTCTGTCTGATCATTTCTTAATAACATTTACATTTACTCTGATGGACTACCCAGCAGTGGGGAATACGTTTCATTACACTAGAAGTCTTTCAGAAAGCGCTGTAACTAGGTTTAAGGATATGTTTCCTTCTTTATGTTCCCTAATGCCATATACCAACACAGTGCAGAGTAGCAACCTAAACTCTGTAAGTGAGATAGAGTATCTCGTCAATAGTTTTACATCCTCATTGAAGACAACTTTGGATGCTGTAGCTCCTCTGAAAAAGAGAGCTTTAAATCAGAAGTGCCTGACTCTGTTGTATAACTCACAAACTCGCAGCTTAAAGCAGATAACCCGTAAGTTGGAGAGGAAATGGCGTCTCACTAATTTTGAAGATCTTCACTTAGCCTGGAAAAAGAGTCTGTTGCTCTATAAAAAAGCCCTCCGTAAAGCTAGGACATCTTTCTACTCATCACTAATTGAAGAAAATAAGAACAACCCCAGGTTTCTTTTCAGCACTGTAGCCAGGCTGACAAAGAGTCAGAGCTCTATTGAGCGGAGTATTCCTTTAACTTTAACTAGTAATGACTTCATGACTTTCTTTGCTAATAAAATTTTAACTATTAGAGAAAAAATTACTCATAACCATCCCAAAGACGTATCGTTATCTTTGGCTGCTTTCAGTGATGCCGGTATTTGGTTAGACTCTTTCTCTCAGATTGTTCTGTCTGAGTTATTTTCATTAGTTACTTCATCCAAACCATCAACATGTTTATTAGACCCCATTCCTACCAGGCAGCTCAAGGAAGCCCTACCATTATTTAATGCTTCGATCTTAAATATGATCAATCTATCTTTATTAGTTGGCTATGTACCACAGGCTTTTAAGGTGGCAGTAATTAAACCATTACTTAAAAAGCCATCACTTGACCCAGCTATCTTAGCTAATTATAGGCCAATCTCCAACCTTCCTTTTCTCTCAAAAATTCTGAAAGGGTAGTTGTAAAACAGCTAAATGATCATCTGCAGAGGAATGGTCTATTTGAAGAGTTTCAGTCAGGTTTTAGAATTCATCATAGTACAGAAACAGCATTAGTGAAGGTTACAAATGATCTTCTTATGGCCTCAGACAGTGGACTCATCTCTGTGCTTGTTCTGTTAGACCTCAGTGCTGCTTTTGATACTGTTGACCATAAAATGTTATTACAGAGATAAGAGCATGCCATAGGTATTAAAGGCACTGCGCTGCGGTGGTTTGAATCATATTTATCTAATAGATTACAATTTGTTCATGTAAATGGGGAATCTTCTTCACAGACTAAGCTTAATTATGGAGTTCCACAAGGTTCTGTGCTAGGACCAATTTTATTCACTTTATACATGCTTCCCTTAGGCAGTATTATTAGAACTATTAAAACTGAAGTTATTGTACTTGGCCCCACAAATCTTAGAAACATGGTGTCTAACCACATCCTTACTCTGGATGGCATTACCCTGACCTCTAGTAATACTGTGAGAAATCTTGGAGTCATTTTTGATCAGGATATGTCATTCAAAGCGCATATTAAACAAATATGTAAGACTGCTTTTTTGCATTTACGCAATATCTCTAAAATTAGAAAGGTCTTGTCTCAGAGTGATGCTGAAAAACTAATTCATGCATTTATTTCCTCTAGGCTGGACTATTGTAATTCATTATTATCAGGTTGTCCTAAAAGTTCCCTGAAAAGCCTTCAGTTAATTCAAAATGCTGCAGCTAGAGTACTGACGGGGACTAGAAGGAGAGAGCATATCTCACTCATATTGGCCTCTCTTCATTGGCTTCCTGTTAATTCTAGAATAGAATTTAAAATTCTTCTTCTTACTTATAAAGGTTTTGAATAATCAGGTCCCTTCTTATCTTAGGGACCTCATAGTACCATATCACCCCAATAGAGCGCTTCGCTCTCAGACTGCAGGCTTACTTGTAGTTCCTAGGGTTTGTAAGAGTAGAATGGGAGGCAGAGCCTTCAGCTTTCAGGCTCCTCTCTTGTGGAACCAGCTCCCAATTCGGATCAGGGAGACAGACACCCTCTCTACTTTTAAGATTAGTCTTAAAACTTTCCTTTTTGCTAAAGCTTATAGTTAGGGCTGGATCAGGTGACCCTGAACCATCCCTTAGTTATGCTGCTATAGACTTAGACTGCTGGGGGGTTCCCATAATGCACTGAGTGTTTCTTTCTCTTTTTGCTCTGTATGCACCACTCTGCATTTAATCATTAGTGATTGATCTCTGCTCCCCTCCACAGCATGTCTTTTTCCTGGTTCTCTCCCTCAGCCCCAACCAGTCCCAGCAGAAGACTGCCCCTCCCTGAGCCTGGTTCTGCTGGAGGTTTCTTCCTGTTAAAAGGGAGTTTTTCCTTCCCACTGTCGCCAAGTGCTTGACTTGGCGTTGCTGGACATGTCCAGCTCTCCACAATTTCTCTGATACTCACTCGACTGGTAAGCACTGAAAGGCATGTCCCAGCTTGTCCTTCTGGCACTCCGAAAAGGAGGTGTTCTTTGTCTCTCTTGCCATCGTGATGCGCGAAGCGTCCGCTCCTTTCCATGACAAAAACTCCTCTTTAAAAGTGGAATGTGCCATTCATTTCCAAAGTGGACGCTGTGTTTTATCCGGGACGTCGTCTGGACTACCACAGAAATTGTGAAAAGACGTGGACATCAGCACTTTTTCGGCAAATTGAGACAGACGCATCGCGGCACCCATGGCAAACCAACGCTGTGATGAAGTGTCACAGAACATGTTCTGGCATGTCCAGGCTCGTCCACAATTTCTTGGATAATCACTCGACTGAAAAACCACCGACAGCTGTCTGAACGCCATCTCAAAGCCGTCCTGTGAGACCAAAACAGAGGTGGTTTTGTGTCAGTCCAGCAGCAAATCCATCGTGACCTGCGAAGCATCCGCTCGGCTTTCAATGACAAAATCTCTTGTTAAAAGTGAAATCTGCAGGAAAATAGTTGATGTGTAGCTCTTGTGATAACCAGAGAAATTGCACACGATGGTCACGGAGCGATCCGTTTAGAAATGAAATGGTCGCTCAGCCTGTCCATGGCAGCTGGAGCGCAGCGCGCCCCACAGCTGCTGTGGGCCATCCTTAAAGGGACAGTAACATCCCTTAATGTCTTTGAAGCCCATAAAATTTTCACCAAAAACCACCTGAATTTCTCGAATGGTGTCCACATGGATGTGCCTCACAGTTTCTAAAAAAAATTTGCTCAAGCAAAGCGGCAGTCTCTCAGCCATTTCCCTGACAATGAAAATCCGCTGAGAGGGCTGGACCACTCCTCACTCAAAGCCTGCTCACAGGCGAATGACGCAACCGACAGGCGCGAAAAAAATCACGCATGCGCATGAAGGTTCAAGGTTGGCTCACGCAAGCACACGTGATTCAAATCCATATGGTTTTTTTTTTTTTTTTAAATAAGGTCAGATACTTTTCTAATATATATATATATATATATATATATATATATATATATATATATATATATATATATATAATTTTTTTTTTTTTTAAACACCCAAATAGCTCAGAAAGCCCCCCCCCTCCAAAAAAAAAAAACATGCAAAGAGGCTCTTAGAATTAGGGCTGTCTTATGGCCTGGTCACACAGCACATAACGATTCCTGAATGTAGGGAAAAAAGTACAAAAAAAAAAGTCACAAATCGTTGAGAAAAGGTGGACGAACGAGCTTTATCACCAAATAGTCTGCGAATCAAGGGTGCAAAAGAGACAAAAGAGGAACAAAATCAAACCGAAGCTAACGCTGATCTCCACGCAATAAACGAAACGCGCCTGGAGCCACTGCTGGAGCAGTGTGTGTCTACATCTCTGCGACCCACTGTGGAGATCTGTGGGCATGTCGGTGGATCCGCCTGCTCTGGTTCCTCGTCCAATAGAATCCTCACTGTCTGGTTGAGACTGACAACATGCTGCGCGCTCCATCTTGCTCCAAATAGAAAAACAAAAACAAAAACTGAAGCACTGTTAAACATTCATAAGATGCCTCATTTTAACCACCTGAAATGCGCGTGTACGGGGGGGGGGGAGGGGGGGGGACTGACTGTCTTTTCAAAACCTTGGTGTCCCTGGTGTTTCTGAAATACACGGCCGTCAGCTCTATGGAAACAAACTAGGGTGACCGTGGTCCTGCAAAGCCCCCTGTCGCTAACAAATACACAGCCATTAACGCTACTGTTGGCACTCAGCAGCTACATGGAAACACGGTGGTCACGCTCCTGGAAAGTGCACAAACAAATACACAGTGATCAAGGATCACTTCCTCAAAACTTCTGAAATGTCAGACGCTGAAAGGGCCAGTAGGCATTTCTCTCTGTAGAGGCTGGAGGACAGCAAGCCCTTCAGAGTTCATGGACAGAATGCTGCAGGATTTTTTGTGCAGTAACTCTCTCCTCATGCGCTCAGCACTGGAAAAACACCACAATCATGGACTGCTGTGCGCTGGCAGAGGAGGCTGACAAATTCTTCCTGGTCACCCAGCACCACGGCATGACCACTGCAGCACTCACTACATCACATGCAGCGACAGAAGCCCCACACCACACACTAGATCTGCCACGGAGGAGCTGCAGCTCCTCCACTGCAGCGCTCACAAACCAGCTTTTGTACTGTGAAAACATTCAGCTCGTCGAACGAAGTCAAACCAAATGTGACAAAAACTAAGCCAACGACAAACTGTCAAGAACTAAAGCAAAAAAAAAAAATAGACGAATTAAGGTTTTCTGCAGCATTCCTTCAAATTTTTCAACAGTTTAAAAATCCTAACAAAGCAACAGCTACGGGAATGAAACTGCGCAAAGGTTAAACAATGCCAACGAAAGTCCAGATTTCTTCTTTCGTTTGGGCTTCATTGCCCTTTGTTAAGTGCCGTGTGACCGGGCCTATATTTGGACCAACACAGTATTTGTCCTAATCTGTGTCTCTTTATGTGAACAACTAATTCAATCAATCAATCAATTTTATTTATATAGCGCCAAATCACAACAAACAGTTGCCCCAAGGCGCTTTATATTGTAAGGCAAGGCCACACAATAATTACGTAAAAAACCCCAACGGTCAAAACGACCCCCTGTGAGCAAGCACTTGGCGACAGTGGGAAGGAAAAACTCCCTTTTAACAGGAAGAAACCTCCAGCAGAACCAGACTCAGGGAGGGGCAATCTTCTGCTGGGACTGGTTGGGGCTGAGGGAGAGAACCAGGAAAAAGACATGCTGTGGAGGGGAGCAGAGATCAATCACTAATGATTAAATGCAGAGTGGTGCATACAGAGCAAAAAGAGAAAGAAACACTCAGTGCATCATGGGAACCCCCCAGCAGTCTAAGTCTATAGCAGCACAACTAAGGGATGGTTCAGGGTCACCTGATCCAGCCCTAACTATAAGCTTTAGCAAAAAGGAAAGTTTTAAGCCTAATCTTAAAAGTAGAGAGGGTGTCTGTCTCCCTGATCTGAATTGGGAGCTAGTTCCAGAGGAGAGGAGCCAGAAAGCTGAAGGCTCTGCCTCCCATTCTACTCTTACAAACCCTAGGAACTACAAGTAAGCCTGCAGTCTGAGAGCGAAGCGCTCTATTGGGGTGATATGGTACTATGAGGTCCCTAAGATAAGATGGGACCTGATTATTCAAAACCTTATAAGTAAGAAGAAGAATTTTAAATTCTATTCTAGAATTAACAGGAAGCCAATGAAGAGAGGCCAATACGGGTGAGATATGCTTTCTCCTTCTAGTCCCCGTTAGTACTCTAGCTGCAGCATTTTGAATTAACTGAAGGCTTTTCAGGGAACTTTTAGGACAACCTGATAATAATGAATTACAATAGTCCAGCCTAGAGGAAATAAATGCATGAATTAGTTTTTCAGCATCACTCTGAGACAAGACCTTTCTAATTTTAGAGATATTGCGTAAATGCAAAAAAGAAGTCCTACATATTTGTTTAATATGCGCATTGAATGACATATCCTGATCAAAAATGACTCCAAGATTTCTCACAGTATTACTAGAGGTCAGGGTAATGCCATCCAGAGTAAGGATCTGGTTAGACACCATGTTTCTAAGATTTGTGGGGCCAAGTACAATAACTTCAGTTTTATCTGAGTTTAAAAGCAGGAAATTAGAGGTCATCCATGTCTTTATGTCTGTAAGACAATCCTGCAGTTTAGCTAATTGGTGTGCGTCCTCTGGCTTCATGGATAGATAAAGCTGGGTATCATCTGCGTAACAATGAAAATTTAAGCAATGCCGTCTAATAATACTGCCTAAGGGAAGCATGTATAAAGTGAATAAAATTGGTCCTAGCACAGAACCTTGTGGAACTCCATAATTAACCTTAGTCTGTGAAGAAGATTCCCCATTTACATGAACAAATTGTAATCTATTAGATAAATATGATTCAAACCACCGCAGCGCAGTGCCTTTAATACCTATGGCATGCTCTAATCTCTGTAATAAAATTTTATGGTCAAAAGTATCAAAAGCAGCACTGAGGTCTAACAGAACAAGCACAGAGATGAGAGAATATGAGAGAATATTTGAGAGAAAAGGAAGGTTGGAGATTGGACTATAATTAGCTAAGATAGCTGGATCAAGTGATGGCTTTTTAAGTAATGGTTTAATTACTGCCACCTTAAAAGCCTGTGGTACATAGCCAACTAATAAAGATAGATTGATCATATTTAAGATCGAAGCATTAAATAATGGTAGGGCTTCCTTGAGCAGCCTGGTAGGAATGGGGTCTAATAGACATGATGGTTTGGATGAAGTAACTAATGAAAATAACTCAGACAGAACAATTGGAGAGAAAGAGTCTAACCAAATACCAGCATCACTGAAAGCAGCCAACGATAACGATATGTCTTTGGGATGGTTATGAGTAATTTTTTCTCTAATAGTTAAAATTTTATTAGCAAAGAAAGTCATGAAGTCATTACTAGTTAAAGTTAAAGGAATACTCGGCTCAATAGAGCTCTGACTCTTTGTCAGCCTGGCTACAGTGCTGAAAAGAAACCTGGGGTTGTTCTTATTTTCTTCAATTAGTGATGAGTAGTAAGATGTCCTAGCTTTACGGAGGGCTTTTTTACAGAGCAACAGACTCTTTTTCCAGGCTAGGTGAAGATCTTCTAAATTAGTGACACGCCATTTCCTCTCCAAAATACAGGTTATCTGCTTTAAGCTGCGAGTTTGTGAGTTATACAACAGAGTCAGGCACTTCTGATTTAAAGCTCTCTTTTTCAGAGGAGCTACAGCATCCCAAGTTGTCTTCAATGAGGATGTAAAACTATTGACGAGATACTCTATCTCACTTACAGAGTTTAGGTAGCTACTCTGCACTGTGTTGGTATATGGCATTAGAGAACATAAAGAAGGAATCATATCCTTAAACCTAGTTACAGTGCTTTCTGAAAGACTTCTAGTGTAATGAAACTTACTCCCCACTGCTGGGTAGTCCATCAGAGTAAATGTAAATGTTATTAAGAAATGATCAGACAGAAGGGAGTTTTCAGGGAATACTGTTAAGTCTTCAATTTCCATACCATAAGTCAGAACAAGATCTAAGATATGATTAAAGTGGTGGGTGGACTCATTTACATTTTGAGCAAAGCCAATTGAGTCTAATAATAGATTAAATGCAGTGTTGAGGCTGTCATTCTCAGCATCTGTGTGGATGTTAAAATCGCCCACTATAATTATCTTATCTGAGCTAAGCACTAAGTCAGACAAAAGGTCTGAAAATTCACAGAGAAACTCACGGTAACGACCAGGTGGACGATAGATAATAACAAATAAAACTGGTTTTTGGGACTTCCAATTTGGATGGACAAGACTAAGAGTCAAGCTTTCAAATGAATTAAAGCTCTGTCTGGGTTTTTGATTAATTAATAAGCTGGAATGGAAGATTGCTGCTAATCCTCCGCCTCGGCCCGTGCTACGAGCGTTCTGGCAGTTAGTGTGACTCGGTGGTGTTGACTCATTTAAACTAACATATTCATCCTGCTGTAACCAGGTTTCTGTAAGGCAGAATAAATCAATATGTTGATCAATTATTATATCATTTACTAACAGGGACTTAGAAGAGAGAGACCTAATGTTTAATAGACCACATTTAACTGTTTTAGTCTGTGGTGCAGTTGAAGGTGCTATATTCTTTTTTCTTTTTGAATTTTTATGCTTAAATAGATTTTTGCTGGTTATTGGTGGTCTGGGAGCAGGCACCGTCTCTACGGGGATGGGGTAATGAGGGGATGGCAGGGGGAGAGAAGCTGCAGAGAGGTGTGTAAGACTACAACTCTGCTTCCTGGTCCCAACCCTGGATAGTCACGGTTTGGAGGATTTAAGAAAATTGGCCAGATTTCTAGAAATGAGAGCTGCTCCATCCAAAGTGGGATGGATGCCGTCTCTCCTAACAAGACCAGGTTTTCCCCAGAAGCTTTGCCAATTATCTATGAAGCCCACCTCATTTTTTGGACACCACTCAGACAGCCAGCAATTCAAGGAGAACATGCGGCTAAACATGTCACTCCCGGTCCGATTGGGGAGGGGCCCAGAGAAAACTACAGAGTCCGACATTGTTTTTGCAAAGTTACACACCGATTCAATGTTAATTTTAGTGACCTCCGATTGGCGTAACCGGGTGTCATTACTGCCGACGTGAATTACAATCTTACCAAATTTACGCTTAGCCTTAGCCAGCAGTTTCAAATTTCCTTCAATGTCGCCTGCTCTGGCCCGCGGAAGACAATTGACTATAGTTGCTGGTGTCGCTAACTTCACATTTCTCAAAACAGAGTCGCCAATTACCCGAGTTTGATCCTCGGCGGGTGTGTCGTCGAGTGGGGAAAAACGGTTAGAAATGTGAACGGGTTGGCGGTGTACATGGGGCTTCTGTTTAGGACTACGCTTCCTCCTCACAGTCACCCAGTCGGCCTGCTTTTCCGGCTGCTCGGGATCTGCCAGAGGGAAACTAACGGCAGCTAAGCTACCTTGGTCCGCACCGACTACAGGGGCCTGGCTAGCTGTAGGATTTTCTAAGGTGCGGAGCCGAGTCTCCAATTCGCCCAGCCTGGCCTCCAAAGCTACGAATAAGCTACACTTATTACAAGTACCGTTACTGCTAAAGGAGGCCGAGGAATAACTAAACATTTCACACCCAGAGCAGAAAAGTGCGGGAGAGACAGGAGAAGCCGCCATGCTAAACCGGCTAAGAGCTAGTAGCTGCGCTAAGCTAGCGGATTCCTAAAAACACACAAAGTGAATAATATGTAAATAATTTAGAGGTGATTCAGCAGAGGGAGTGCTTTAGTTAAGGCACGTGAAGATTACACTGTGAAACAAATCGTTATCTAGTTAACTAGATCAATCTAACTGCGCAGATTAAACAGCTAACAGATACAGCAAAACACCGCTGTGCTCCGGAACAGGAAGTGATACAATACCGCAGTGAGAGCCAACCACCAGTAGAGGCAAGCAAGAGCTAATTGGCAAAACATTCTTTAAAGAGGTAACCAAGGTTTATCTACAAATACAGTGTGAATTGTTTTGTAATTTCTGTTGGTAGCATGGCCCAAGCAGAGGGTCACCCCTTTGAGTATGGTCTGCTTGAGGTTTCTTCCTCAGAGGGAGTTTTTCTGTACCACTGTCGCCTGTGTGCTTGCTCTGGGGGTTGGTAAGGTCATACCTTACTTGTGTGAAGCGCCTTGAGGCAACATTGTTCTTATTTGGCGCTATATAAATGAAAATAAATTGAAACTGAAAACAGTACCCAGCAACAGGTCATCTTGCCTCACTGACAAGTGTCCAGTGCTCATAACCATACTGTTTAGACCAGATTCACCAGGATGCTCACGTTAGACCTTCATCCTCTTGCAAAGATCAACAGTCCTATGCAACTCAGTGCAATGATTTCCTGACTCCATAACGTCTGCAAAGACACCATCCAACCTTGTAGGACAAGACCCCGGGGACATGAACGTCACCGCCAAGGTAAACCGGCAGTTCACTCCTTAAATTTGTCACTCTCACCATTGTTTGGTATTTGACAGTTCGTGTGACATGATTTCAAAGCACTGTGACTCCAGGCACCATCCCATCGCTAAGAAATTTTGAATAATTGCTTAACAGGTCAAGAGCAAACTTAAGGATTGTCCTTTCGCCAGAAATAAGAGCACTGAAATGGTGATGGCAACTGGTCTAAATCTGCAGGACACCCAGACACCAACAGGATTGCCAGTGACCAGGAGGCTGAGTATAGGAGTGTGGTGAACAACGTATCAAAGACAAAGGAGCTGGTGGTGGACTTCAGAAGATGGAAGATCCATCCGAACCCAGTTACCATCAATGGAACTGAGGTGGACATTGTGGCCTACTATAAGTCCCTGGGTGGCCACATAGACAACAAACAAGACTGTACTTTAAACACTGATGCTGTGCATAAGAAAGGTCAGAGCCAACTGTACTTCTTCAGGAGGCTCAGATCTTTTAATGTATGAAGAAATATGTAGCAGATGTTTTACCACTCGGTGGTCTCCAGCATCATCTTCTACACTGTAGTGTGCTGGGGCAGCAGGCTGAAAGCAGCTGACACAAACAGACTCAACAAGCTCATCAGGAGAGCTGGGTCTGTCCTGGGAGTTGGGCGAGAGTCTGTGGTGAAGGTGTCAGAGAGGAGGATGTTGAGGAAACTGCTCAGCATCCTGGACAACACCTCCCACTCTCTGCTTGCCACACTGACATCCTATCAGAGCACCTTCAGCCACAGACTGAGACCACCAAGGTGCACCATAGAACACCACAGGAGTTTTCCAGTTCCTCCGAGTTGTGTGCAATATTGTCCAACACCTTGTACAAATGTCAAATGTCTTAAAACTGTTCACTGTTTACTGTCACTGTTCTGATATTCTGGTAAAATAATTTCCTTTGGGTTAAATAAAGATGATCTTATTCTTATTCCTAAAATTACCCAGGAACAAAGAAACTCTCCTTTTCAACGCTCTTTGACTTTCTTTTCTTTTTCGGCTTTTTTGCTGCTCTTCCTCTCTTCAATGCACTCCAAGTCCTTAGTCTTAGGAGTTAAGAGAGTTAACAGTTTTATAATGTCATGTGCACAGTAAAAACAGGCAGTCATACCACACAATGAAATTCTTACTCTGTTCATTCTCCCTAGAAAATCTGCATGCAGAAAGATGATAAAACACACACACACACACACACACACACACACACACACACACACACACACACACACACACACACACACACACACACACACACACACACACACACACACACACACACACACACACACACACACACACACACACACCATTAGAGTGAAGAATGTATTATATACACTATTTAAATGACAGGGGTAGAGAAATCCACTGGTTTGAGGACATGGACCAGTAACTTTTGACCTATATTGATATATGATAGATATATTGATAGATATTTTCCCCTGCTCGACCAATGACTAGTGAAAAATCTTGATGGTCTAGTTACTAAATGTCTTCAAAGCTTTTTTTTCAGCGACTGTTCAGAGCGACACTGGGCAGAGGCACACACAGCAGCCGGATTTCAGGCCAAAGACTGGGGCAGAGCAAGACACAGCAGCTTAACAAAAGGCGCATGAATTTGGGCACCTCAACAGAAAAAAAAATACATCAATATTTAGTAGAGCCTCCTTTTGCAGAAACAACAGCCTTTAAATGCTTCCTACTGCTTCCAATGACAGTCTGGATTCTGGTTGTAGGTATTTTGGACAATTCTTCTTTACAAAACCTTTCAGGTTTGTTGATTTCCAAGCATGGACAGCCCGCTTAAAATCACACCACAGATTTTCAATAATATTCAGATCTGGGGACTGAGATGGCCATTCCAGAACGTTGTAGTTGTTCCTCTGCATGAATGCCTTAGTAGATTGAGCAGTGTTTAGGGTTGTTGTCTTGTTGAAAGATCCAGCCCCGGTGCAACTTCAACTTTGTCACTGATTCATGAACACTGTTTTCAAGAATCTGCTGATACTGACTGGAAACCATGTGACCCTCAACTATAACAAGATTCCCAGTACCTGCACTGGCCACACAGCATGATGGAACCACCTCCAAATTTTACTGTAGGTAGCAAGTGTTTATCTTGGAATGCTGAGTTCTTTGTCAGCCATGCATACCGCCCCTTGTTATGTCCAAATAACTCAATTTTAGTTTCATCAGTCCACAGCACCTTATTCCAAAATGAAGCTGGCTTGTCCAAATGTGCTTTAGCATACCTCAAGCAACTCTGTTTGTGGCGTGTATGCAGAAAAGGCTTACTCTGCATTACAGCATCATACAACATCTTTTTGTGCAAAGTGCGCTGTATAGTTGAATGATGCACAGAGACAATATCTGCAGCAAGATCATGCCGTAGGTCTTTGGAGCAGGTCTGTGGGTTGACTGTCTTGCAGCAGAAAGGTTTATGTACCTTTCTCCTGATTTGTTCCTCGAGACAATCCTGTTGTGGAGGTTTACAGACAATTCCTTTGTATTCATGCTTGGTTTGTGCTCTGACATGCACTGTCAACTGTGGGACCTTGTTTGTAGACAAGGTGTGTGCCTTTCCAAATAATGTCGAATCAATTTACTTTACCCCAGGTGGACTCCAATTAAGCTGTAGAAACATCTCAAGAATGATCAGTAGAAACAGGATGCACCTGAGCTCAATTTTGAGCTTCATGGCAAAGGCCGTGAAAACTTATGCACGTGATTTCTGATTTTTTTTTTTTTTAATTTGCAAATATCTGTAGCAGCTTTCAATTTGACACAGCATGTCACTGGCAGTACACAAGTGCACAGACACACACTGGACATTATTTTATCTTTTGGTTTTTCTGTCCAAAATGATGATGTTGGTGATGCTGTGTTCTATGACCACAGCCCTGTCATGTTTGATTTTAGTCTTGACATTGACATGACGATGCCTGTCGTGTGTCATGGGCGTGTTGTTAAGCCTGACACCGCTGCTGCTTTTATTCTTTTTTAGTGCATTTGAGCAGAATTTGTTAGAATCCACTGTATTTGACACAGAGGAGATGATGCCCCAGTGCAATTTCAACTTTGTCACTGATTCATGAACATTGTTCTCAAGAATCTGCTGATATTGACTGGAATCCATGTGACCCTCAACTTTAACAAGATTCCCAGTACCTGCACTGGCCACACAGCCCCACAGCATGATGAAACCACCTCCAAATTTTACTGTAGGTAGCAAGTGTTTTTCTTGGAAAGCTGTGTTCTTTGTCAGCCATGCATACCGCCCGTTATGTCCAAATAACTCAATTTTATTTTCATCAGTCCACACCACCTTATTCCAAAATGAAGCTGGCTTGTCCAAATGTGCTTTAGCATACCTCAAGCGACTCTGTTTGTGGCGTGTACAAAGGAAAGGTTTCCTCTGCATTACAGCCTCATACGGCATCTCTTTGTGCACAGTGTGCTGTATAGTTGAATGATGCACAGAGACACTATCTGTAGCAAGATCATGTTGTAGGTCTTTGGAACAGGTCTGTGGGTTGACTGTGACTGTTCTCACTATCCTTCGCTTCAGCTTATCTGAGATTTTTCTTGGTCTGCCACTTTGGGCCTTAATTAGTATTGTGCCTGCAATCTTCCATTTCCTCACTATCTTCCTCACAGTGGAAACTGACAGCTGAAATCTCTGAGATAGCTTTTTGTATCCTTCCCCTAAACCATGATGTTGAACAATCTTTGTTTTCAGGTCATTTGAGAGTTGTTTAGAGGTTCCCATGTTGCCACTCATTAGAAGAGATGCAAAGAGGGGAAACATTTACAAATGACCACCTTAAATACCCTTTCTCATGATTGGATTCACCTGTGTAAGGAGGGTCAAGGGTCAATGAGCTTACAAAACCAATTTTATGTTCCAATAATTAATGCTTCATGTATTATAATCAATAAAATGACAAGGGTGCCCAAATTTATGCACCTGCCCAAATTTGTTTAAATAATTATTGCACACTTTCTGAAAATACTAGAAACTTCATTTCACTTCTCAAATATCAGTGTGTTTGTCTGCTATATGATATATTTAACTGAAATTTCTGATCCAGACAACCCCGTTCCCACCGAGTGGTCCGGTATGGTACAGGTCGGAACAGTTAAGTGTGGCTTGGTTTGCATTTCCACTGTCAACAGAACCCTTGTGTTTGGCAGGCAGTGCACGTAGATGTTGACAAGCACATCACCCAGCCCATTTACACTTTTGCGCTGCCTCTAGCCTCCACATGGAGGCCAAACAGAGTAATTTTAATTTAATTTTTGCCTTGTTGGCTCATGGGATTTATTTTCATCGCGTGCAGACTGCTGAAGAATCGACTGAACCCTGTGATAAATGCTGACATGAATGAATAAGGCGCAGTGAGTCTTTCAACTTTTAAAATAAGTTCAAATGTCTTGTTGTGGCACAAAGCTCCGGTGTTCTCTGGTTCAGGTTGAGAAATGCACCAAGAACAGAAAAAACAGAGGGACTTCTTTTAAAATGTTACGTTTCTTCAGCTACGACAAGGAACTTAAGTATTTTCAGACGTTGTTTCTCAAAATCAGGACGCTTTATCTGGATACGTTTTCGTCAGGCTGTGAGGATGAATCCGACTGAAACGACGCAACAGGCTAAGATAAAGACTTATTTACTCTGTGTGTGTGAATAGTTTTAATATTTGAAACAGCCTGAACTGTTAACATGAGGACTGCAGCTTTCAGTTGTTCAGCCAATCAATGGATACATCAATAGATGTATTTCAACTTATAAGTAACTTACAAGAAAAGTGTATCAACAATTGAATAACTTACCTACAACTTACGGCCCATGTATGTGGTGCGTATGAGCCATATGGTGGCATACATCAAAAATAGTGCATGCTCAAAATTTTTCAACGTGCTCATCGTACTACGATGTATACCAGCGTGCTTCAATGTGCTCTAAACTTACACAAAACATACCAATAACTTATAAGACATATGCCACCATATTTTTCATACATCGGCATAAGCTGACTAAATAGTCAAGAGTGACAGGGCTGTCACATGCATGTCTTTGGATGTGTGAGCAACCCGGAGCACCCAGACAAAACCCACACAAACACGGAGAGAACATGCAAACTCCACACAGAAAGGCCACAGGTAGTTATCAATCTCATGACCTTCTTGCTGTCTGGCAACAGTGCTAACCACTCCACCATGCTGCACCATATTTAATTAAATTTCAAATTTAATTAAATACTGTTTTAACTTATATCAACTACATATCAATGTGAATATACACAATCAACAGGACAAATTTTAGTTTAGTGTTTCCAGGAACATATGGACCTCTATATAGGCCCTTACAATCTTACAAAAAGACTCAGGTGGCATTTTGTGTTCATTACCGACAGTTATGGGATGTTGGCTTAAATCATAAAATACTGGCAGTGAGGGGAGTGAGCAGTAACTTCAGCCTGACAGCCTGCACATTCAAAACAGAATCAATGTCTGTTAAACAGTAAAGACACCAACTCAACATAATCCTGCTCTCTCCATCGCTCATAAAAACCAGCAGCTGCGCTGCTTTGGCTCAGCTGGCTCTCCTTTAAGGCTTTTATTTTAATTAAAAGCAATGATTTTTCTAAGACTCAATTTGTGGGAGAAGAGCTGTTTGATGCTTATCTGCTGGCCTGAACAACTTCCCCTGGACAGGCTCCGATAGCCTGCTAAACATTATTTTATCAAAGTTGTTAAAATGAAGATAAAAGTGAGTGAAGGAAAAAACAGTAGCTCAGTTACACTTTGGATACACTGAGTTTGAATTTTCTTAACGTTCCTATTTCTCGTGTCTACTCAAAATATGCAGATCTGGGCTCACACTCACGCACACATACATACAGTGCATCCGCAAAGTATTCACAGCGCTTCACTTTTTCCACATTTTGTTATGTTACACCCATTTTCCAAAAACAAGTAAATTCATTTGTTTTCCTTCAAAATTCTACTCACAACACCCCATAATGACAACATGAAAAGGTTTTTGCAAATTTATAAAAAAACAAAAAAAAAAAAAACAAAAAAAAAAAACAATCACATATAAATAAGCATTTACACCCTTTGCGCAATACTTTGTTGATGCATCTTTGGCAGCAATTACAGCCTGAGGTTTTCTTGAATATGATGCCACAAGCTTGGCGCACCTATCTTTGGGCAGTTTAGTCCATTCCTCTTGGCAGCACCTCCCAAGCTTGTCAGGTTTGATGGGGAGTGTCGGTGCACAGGCATTTTCAGGTCTCTCCAGAGATCTTCAATTGGTATCAGGTCTGGCCTCTGGCTGGGCCACTCAATGACATTCACAGAGTTGTCCTGACTCCTTTGATATCTTGGCTGTGTGCTTTGAATTATTGTCCTGCTCAAAGATGAACCATTGCCCCAGTCTGAGATCAAGAGCGCTCTGGAGCCATTTTTCATCCAGGATGTCTTTGTCCATTGCTGCATTCATCCTGTCCTCAACCCTGTCTAGTCTCCAAGTTCCTGCCTCCAAACATGACACCTGACATTCATGCCAAAGAGTTAAATCTTTGTCTCAGACCAGAGAATTTTTTTCTCATGGTCTGAGAGTCCTTCGGGTGCCTTTTGTCAAACTAAGGAGCAGTGTTGGGCATCTTACTTTAAAAAAATCATTAGTTACAGTAACAAATTACCTCTGCTAAAAAATAACTGCGTTAGTAATTCAGTTACAACATTTTAAAAGTAATTAGTTAGTAAACAAAGTAATTTAAATATTTTTCAATTGTTATGTATGAAAGAATACTAATATTTTTATCTCGTACTCTTGTTGACATCAAAAATATGCCATTTGTGCTTTTAGAGCATTTTTTTTTAAGGGAAAACAAAACATTTGGTGGGGCCCCCTTCTAACTGAAGGCTCTCAGCAAATGTCTAGTTAGCCCCCCTCTTACTAACGGCCCTGTCAAAACTGCAGCTGCACAAGACAGACACGCAGTGTTTAGCTCACCTCCAAGTTTGTTCTGGACTTAGCCGTGCTATCTTTCATCTGAAAATGCGAAACTTTGTAATTGCCATCACTCGCAGGGTTCAGGGAGCGAGGAAACGCACCTGTAGCCCATTTGGGAGCGGATTGATCAGCCCGCACTCTCACGGGTCTCAGCAGGAATATAACGCGGCTGTGTCTCCCCTTGTGTCAGCTCAGTAAGCGGCAGAGCCCTGGGTCTGTGCCAGGGGCTGTGGCGCCGGCCGTGAGGAAATACAGTAACGCGCCACCTTACACCTTAGTAACGGTAACGGCGTTTCAACGACAGAAAAAGTAATTAATTAGATTACTCCGTTACTGAACAAGCAGTGCCGTAAGTAACTCCGTTATACTTAAACGCCATTATTCCCAACACTGCTAAGGAGTGGCTTCCATATGGCCACTCTACCAGACAGGCCTGATTGCTGAGTTGCTGCAAAGATGGTTGTCCTTCTGGAACGTTGTCCACTGTCCACAGAGGAATGCTGGAGCTCTGACAGAGTGACCATCGGGGTCTTGGTCACCTCCCTGGCTAAGGACCTTCTTCCCCGATGTCCAATCAATTTACTTTACCCCAGGTGGACTCCAATTAAGCTGTAGAAACATCTCAAGAATGATCAGTAGAAACAGGATGCACCTGAGCTCAATTTTGAGCTTCATGGCAAAGGCTGTGAAAACTTATGCACGTGATTTCTGATTTTTTTTTTTTTTTTTTTTAATTTGCAAATATCTGTAGCAGCTTTCAATTTGACACAGCATGTCACTGGCAGTACACAAGTGCACAGAAACACACTGGACATCATTTTATCTTTTGGTTTTTCTGTCCAAAATTATGATATTGGTGATGCTGTGTTCTATGACCACAGCCCTGTCATGTTTGATTTTAGTCTTGACATTGACATGACGATGCCTGTCGTGTGTCATGGGCGTGTTGTTAAGCCTGACACCGCTGCTGCTTTTATTCTTTTTTAGTGCATTTGAGCAGAATTTGTTAGAATCCGCTGTATTTGACACAGAGGAGATGATGAACTCTTTTAGTTCCACTTGCTCTGGGGTTGTGGACGTTGTTGCTCCGTGTAAAGTCATGCATTCTAAGCTTAAGCAAGAACCGTGGTACAGACAGTCATATTTGAGAAGTGAAATGAAGTTTATCGGCTTTACAGCAAGTGTGCAATAATTCTTTAAACAAAATTAGGCAGGTGCATAAATTTGGGCACCCCAACAGAAAAAAAAAAAAAAAACATCAATATTTAGAAGATCCTCCTTTTGAAGAAATAGCCTCTAAATGCTTTCTGTAGCTTCCAATGAGAGTCTGGATTCTGGTTGAAGGTATTTTGGACCATTCATGTTTACAAAACATTTGAGGTTTGTTGGTTTCCGAGCAAGGACAGCCCGCTTAAAATCACCACAGATTTTCAATAATATTCAGGTCTGGGGACTGAGATGGTCATTCCAGAACGTTGTTGTTCCTCTACATGAATGCCTTAGTAGATTTGGAGCTGTGTTTAGGGTCATTGGACACTATGTGTAGCTAGATCATGTTGTAGGTCTTTGGAACAGGTCTGTGGGTTAACTGTGACTGTTCTCACAAACCTTGGATTCAGCTTGTCTGAGATTTTTCTTGGCCTGCCACTTCAGGCCTTAACTAGTACTGTGCCTGCAGTCTTCCATTTCCTCACTATCTTCGTCACAGTGGAAACTGACAGCTGAAATCGCTGAGATAACTTTTTGTATCCTTCCCCTAAACCATGATGTTGAATAATCTTTGTTTTCAGGTCATTTGAGAGTTGTTTCAAGGCTCCCATGTTGCCACTCATTAGAAGAGATGCAAAGAGGGGAAACATTTGCAAATGGCCACCTTAAATACCCTTTCTCATGACTGGATTCACCTGTGTAAGGAGGGTCAAGGGTCAATGAGCTTACCAAACCAATTTTGTGTTCCAATAATTAGTGCTAAATGTATGCAAATCAATAAAATGTCAAGAGTGCCCAAATTTATGCACCTGCCCAATTTTGTTTAAATAATTATTGCACACTTTCTGTAAATACTAGAATCTTCATTTCACTTCTCAAATATCAGTGTGTTCCTCTGCTATATGATATATTTAACTAAAATTTCTGATCCAGACAACCAATGATTTATAAAGGAAAATCATGAAAATTATCAGGGGTGCCCAAACTTTTGCATACAACTGTGTGTGTGTGTGTGTGTATATATATATTTCTCCACCGGTTCTCTGTCTTGGTGCAAGTCGAAAAGGTCACAGCACCTCATTAACGTCTCATTGACCACAGCGTCCATGTGATCCCGGCTGGACACGCGAGGAAATCTCAAGAAAATGTTATAACATTACTTCAGTTCTCTGTGTGGAGCAGGGACTCCGTGTGCTTGCGCGCGGTAGATGAAGTGCACGTCAATGTTTACGTGTAACACTTCAGGCATTTACGGTACGTACTTAATTAGTTCAATACAAATACATGTATCATCACACCTTTAATATACACACACACACACACACACACACACACACACACACACCATA